>NC_057809.1:299999900-300299900 GCF_018294505.1 Triticum aestivum
CCGCCGTCCCCGCCGCCTTCCTCCCGCGCCGGCATGCACCGCGCCAAGTCCGGCGAGCTACAGTGAACTCCGGCGAGCGCCTTGTAAACCGTGCCATATCTAGATCTGAGAGTTTTGGTTGACTTTCCTCCCGAAATCCTAATTTATTTGCGTTTTTCATCATGTCGTAACTCTGCATCCGTAGCTCCGTTTTGCTTGTGTAGCATATTGAAATGTTCGTCTCAGAGAGTACATCATTTCATCTCATTGCATCATTTTCATTTGAGCTCATCTTGATGCCCTAAATGTTGTTGGAAGAGAGCTATTTGAGATAATTGTCAGATCTGCTGCACCAGATAGCTATTTGTCATTTTTTCCATGTTTAATGTGTGCATGATATGCCCCTGAGTTCTACATGTGTTTTGTTATATGTCATGTCATCTTTACATAGGTGCTTACCAGGTATTTTTGTGATATGTGTGGTGACTAGCACAAGCTTGCAAAGTAGTGCATTCGTTAATGCTGATTTCAGGGACTTAGAATTTCTCTAAGTCCTTGATCTGTTTTTATCAATATGCCATATGTTCATGTTGTTTCCTAGTGATCCGTGCCTCTTTTGAGGATGATCAGTAAGGATGATTTGTTAACATTGTGGTGCTCTATCCATCCATGCCTTTGTTGGCATTTATGGAGCACCCTATCTTGAGTCAATCGAGCTCTACTTTTGCTATTTCGTGAATCCTGGCAGATTGTTTACTTGTTAGCGATTTTGCCAAGGATGTTGTTGATCCGTGCATGCTATGTTGTTGTTTTTGCCATGTCTAGCTTCTATGTTATGTATTCTTGATGGGTGTATGCTTAGTTTGTCATGCCATGCTCTGTAGTGAGTGCATCGAGCTCGTGAACATGCCTACTCGTTAATAGATTTGCATGCTCCAGTTTTTCACCAAGTCTGTAATCTGATTATGTTTTTGCCATGTTCACATGCTTGCAATTGTATTTTCTGATCCCTTTTGGCTCAAGGTCACTAAGGGACTTTCGTTAAGTGCTTTGAGTAGCTTCATGTCATGCCTTGCTTTGCCATGTTAAGTTCCTGTAGCATATAGTTTTCATGCTCCAAAGTGTGCTACCTGATGTGAAATTCCAGACTTGTGTTAATTTCACTAAGTCTGAAACCTGTTTACCATTTGCATTTTTGCCATGCTTGTTTGAACCTGTTAATGGATGAATTAGGCGTAGCTCAGTGTTCATATTTTGTCAAGCATCATGAGTGGATCCCTTCCATGTATTTTGTTGTCATGTTTGAGTGCTGTAGCATATTTATCTTGATGTATTTATATGGCTACTTGCTGTTTATCGCAGACCGGTGCCATATTTGTTTTGATTGCCATTTCCAAACCGTGCATCCGATTCCGGTGATCTTTATATCGATTTCAACCGAAATCACTTCACCTTTCCCGTGGCACTCTTGGTTTTCCAAGTTGAGGCCAGGCTCAATCATTCCTTGTCAAATCTTACATATGCATCACATATCGCATCCCGCATAGCATACTATGTTTGCATCATGTTTGTTTGAGCTTTGCACGTGGTTGATTGTGTTCCTTTTGCTTGTTTGTCTTGTTTGGGTAGAGCCGGGAGACGAGTTCACTAACGAGGAGCTCGTTGAGTTTGCTTACAAGGATCCAGTCAACTCTGACAACTTTGCAGGCTCGCTCTTTTGCTATGCCTATGCTACGATGCCTACCACTTGCTTATCATGCCTCCCAAATTGCCATGTCAAACCTCTAACCCACCATGTCCTAGCAAACCATTGATTGGCTATGTTACCACTTCGCTCAGCCCCTCTTATAGTGTTGCTAGTTGCAGGTGAAGATTGGAGATCGTTCCTTGTTGGAACATTGTTTATTTGTTGGGATATCACTATATATTATCTTGTTATCTCAAATGCATCTATATACTTGGTAAAGGGTGGAAGGCTCGGCCTTTTTGCCCAGTGTTTTGTTCCACTCTTGACGCCCTAGTTTCCGTCATATCGGTGTTATGTTCCCGGATTTTGCGTTCGTTACGCGGTTGGGTGATAATGGGAACCCCTCGACAGTTCGCCTTGAATAAAACTCCTCCAGCAATGCCCAACCTTGGTTTTACCATTTGCCACCTAGCCTCTTTTTCCCTTGGGTTTCCGGAGCCCGAGGGTCATCTTATTTTAAACCCCCCGGGCCAATGCTCCTCTGAGTGTTGGTCCGAACTGGGCAGCCTGCGGGGCCACCTCGGGGAAACTCGAGGGTTGGTTTTACTCGTAGCTTGACCTATCTGAGTGTGCCCTGAGAACGAGATATGTGCAGCTCCTATCGGGATTTATAGGCACATTCGGGCGGTGTTGCTGGACTTGTTTTACCATTGTCGAAGTTGTCTTATAGAACCGGGATGCCGAGTCTGATCGGAATGTCTCGGGAGAAGGTTTATCCTTCGTTGACCGTGAGAGCTTGTGATGGGCTAAGTTGGGACTCCCCTATAGGTATTTGAACTTTCGAAAGCCGTGCCCGCGGTTATGGGCAGATAGGAATTTGTTAATGTCCGATTGTAGATAACATGAACCTTAACTTAATTAAAATGAATCAACTGCGTGTGTTACCGTGATGGTCTCTTCTCCGCAGAGTCCGGGAAGTGGACACGGTGTTGGAGTAATGTTTGTCGTAGGTTATTCTTTAGTTCTTCATTCGTGCTTTGCCTTCTCTTCTCGCTCTTTGTTGCAAACAGGTTAGCCACCATATATGCTAGTCGCTTGCTGCAGCTCCACATATTACCTTGCCTTACCTATAAGCTTAAATAGTCTTGATCGCGAGGGTGCGAGATTGCTGAGTCCCCGTGACTCACAGATTACTTCCAAACCAGATACAGGGCCCGATGAATCCGTTCCAGATGATGCGCTTGAGCTCAAGTGGGAGTTCGACGAAGACTCACGCCGTTACTATGTGTCTTTCCCTGATGATCAGTAGTGGTGCCCAGTTGGGGCGATCGGGACCGTGTCGCATGTTGGGGTTGATCTTTTATTTTGGTACCGTAGCCGGACCATGAGTGTTTTGGATGATTGTAATGTTATTCATGTACTTTGTGTGACGTGGCGAGTGTAAGCCAACTATGTACCTTTTTCCCCTATTATCTATTTACATGGGTTGTTGTGAAGATTACCTTACTTGCGACATTGCTTTCAATGCGGTTATGTCTCTAAGTCATGCTTCGACACGTAGGAGATATAGCCACATCGAGGGCGTTACAGCTCAACCACATCAAAACAACCTTCTCAGTCCTATAGTTCAACTTTCCTCCAAACGTCACTGGCGATGTAATCTTTCCCTTGGGACGGCTCCTGCCGGGATTGACTCCTTGAAATGTGCCGGTAACCTCCAGCTCTTCTTCTCCTATCTGAAGCTTGTTAATAACTGCTGGGGAAATCAGATTCAACCCGGCCCCGCCATCCACTAACATCGTTGTAACCTTGAGGTTGCGAATTGTTGGGGAGACCAACAATGGCAAACACCCTACCGCGATGGTGCGGCAAGGGTGGTCCTCCTCGTCAAAGATGATGGGCATGCGGGACCATTTGAGCGGCTTCCGGCCTCTGGCGCTGGCTCCACAGCATTGACCTCTCTTGCCCATCACTTGAGCTAGCGATGGGAGGAGTGCAAGGACGCACCCCCATCAATGCATAGGGCGTTAGTGGCCTTCTGAAATTCTTGCTCTCTGTCTGTTGACAAGCTGCTCAACTTGATAACATTCATGGAGGTTGTGGCCCTTGGTCCGGTGGATCTTGCAATGCAGACCATCACCTTTCCCGGCTTTCTCCGCGGTAGCGGCTTCCCGGCAGGCAGTGCACACGACAACCTCCTTATTGGGGGCCTCAGCCTTTGCCTTCTTGCTAGTACTAGGCACGCCAGAACCTTCCACAGTCATCACTGTCTTATCTCTTAGCTTCTTGTTGCGCTTCTTGCCCTTTCTTTGATTGGTTGATTCATCTTCTTCCTCTGAATCAACATTGATGCAATCCTCCTCTCCAAGAAACTTCCTTCCTTCCTCCATCCGAGCACACTTATGCACTAGTGTGTACAGCTCCTTCATATTCTTGGGCAACCACACATTCATCTTAGAATGAATGTGATGGTTGCGCACATTGGACTGGAAGGCCGCAATAACAGCTGCATGATGGATATTCGGAATATTCCTATGGACTTTACTAAATCTTTGTAAATACTTACGGAGAGTTTCTCCTTCCTTCTGTTGGCGAAGTTTTAGGTCGATGGGCCTGTCGGGATCCTGGTGGCCACCAGTGAAGGCACCGTTGAACTCATGGCACAGATCTGCCCAGGATGAAATGGAGTTCTTCGGCAGGTGCATGAGCCAAGATCTCACGTTGGACTTGAGAGCCAACAGGAAGTAGTTGGCGAACACCTTCTCGTCTCTTCCCCCGGCAGCCTGAACAGGAATGGTCTAGATGCTCAGGAACTCTGTCGGGTTCAGTCTCCCGTCGTACTTCTCAGGTATCTCCAGCTTGAATGTGCGGACGGACGACCAGCAGACTTGCCGCAGCTCGTGTGTAAAGGTAGGGCAGCCGACCTTGAAAGGTAGGCACCCACCAACACCGAGCGCAGGCTCGTCAATGTTGAGGCCGCCGCACCCATCGTTCTGGCGGGGTCGTCGAGAGGTCGCCCCACGATGACGTGTGCGTCTCCCCACTGTCTTTCTTCCGGGGTCCGCCATTGGCCCAGACATGCTCGTGGGTCGGAAGAGGCCATCGAGACGTCAACGGGGTCTTGTTCTTGCTGCGCACGCGCCTGCTGCCGTGGTGGGGACTACACGGTAGGGCATCCCCCTCCGTTCGGCCAGCAGTACAAGTAGTCGTCGTCACTTGGGGAGGTCGTGGCGGGCCGGGGCGTTGTGAGCCCCCAGCCTCGGCGAAACCAAGCAGACTCTGGATGGTGGCACGCCATTCATCCATTTGCTCGGCTGCTGGCGGGAACCTTAGTAGCAGCTGGGCCCGCGCCATAGCCTCCGTGGATGTGCTTGGCATGGAAGTTGATGACCTCGACCGCACCATCGCCTGGCTCCTGACGGTGCCTGCGGCTATGGCGGCGGTGGAGCGCCCGCGCTGCAGTTGAGTGGCCATCTAGGCAGTGGGGTCGTGTGGTGATGGTGCTCGAGGGTCCGCGGCTCCGGCGGTGGGAGGAGGGGATGTAAGCAGGGTCACCCTCCCGTCCACACCTTGTGGAGCTGACCGTCAACATGCTGCTGAAGTTGTTCTCCTCCGATGCCTTCAGCCCCCATGCCCGCCGCAAGGGGAGTGGCAATGGCGCCACCTGCTCCTGCCATGCCCCCAGCAGCGCTCACGTCATCACTTCTCCCTGCACCCCCGATGGCATCTGGGGCCACGGGAGTCGGAGCCTTCGAGGTAGATGGCTGGTCCGAAAGGCCGGACTTCTTCTTCTTGGGCGCCATGGTCGATGGCGTCATCGAAGACGAAGATGGCGATGAAGATTCGGGCCACCGCAGCATGACAGAGAGCACACAAGCAATTTACCCAGGTTCGGGCCGCCGCGAGGCGTAAGACCCTACTCCTGCTTTGGTGGATTGATGGTGGAAATGAACATGGTGGTGTGTGGTACACTTGCCCGGCAAGGCTTGCCTCAAGGCTACGGTGACCACAAGCGTATGATGGCTTGGGTTTTGTCAAGTTTCTAAACCTCTAACCCTCTCTTACGATTGCCATGGGCCTCCTTTTACAGATTAAGGGGTCACCATAGTGGCAAAATAGTCATTAGCCACTGATATAATAGCAAACAGTCCTATCATACCTAACTCTATGGGCTGGTAGGGTGCATTAAATGCACCGCTCAGTGTCACATCACTAGCTGCCCGGCAAGGCCCGCCGGGCTTATCTTGCCAGCTTCGCTCATGTTCTCTTGACACGTCGCTGGACAGGTGTCACCTATGGGTTTCTTTTATAGGAGATGGCTGCCATGTGGCGAATGCTGCCACTTAATCACCTTGCATCTTGATACCGCACTGATTCACGACATGGGTCATTCTTGCATGGTTGGCGAGGTGGTCCATGCCCCGCAATCCTCGGCAAGTGCTGCCAGGGAGTCTTGGCTGCTTGCTTCTGGTGGTGGCCTGGCCCCTTGTCGGGCTCTCCTGCCCAACAAGGGAGGCCCTTCTCTTGCCGATATTCTGTCCCTTTGGCTCGATCTTGATCTCTCTGAGCTGCATGTTCATTCTTCAAGTCTCTTGGTTCTTCAATCTCAGACTTAAGCTGGTCCTCCAATCTTGATCTTGTGCATGTGCACAGTTGGGCAACATACTCGGGGTCTGTTGCACCGACACTCATACTCAGCTGCATTATTAGTGCAAGGAAACATTACTCGTAGCACATAACAAAACTTATCACCTCGTGGGGAAGTCAAGATAACTCCAGCCCCCGAGCCCTCCAGCTGCCTTGACCCATCAAAATGAATCGTTCAGTAAGTGTTATCTCGCTTTTCCTCTGGTGTCTGCAACTCTGTCCAATCGTTGATGAAATCCACAAGAACCAGCGACTTGATAGCCGCCCTTGGCATATACTTCAACCCATGAGGACCAAGCTCAGTGTCCCACTTGGCCACCCGGCCTGTGGCTTCTCTGTTTTGAATAATACCCCATAAAGGAGCAGAATTGACCACTGTAATAGGATGACCAAGAAAATAATGCTTCAACTTGCGACTGGCCATGAATACTCTATAGACTAGCTTCTGCCAATGTGGATACCTCTGTTTAGACTCAATTAACACCTCACTGACATAATAAGCCGGCCTTTGAACCAGATATTCCTTGCATGTTTCCTTCCTTTCAACCACAACTACTACGCTGACGGCTCTGCTGTTAGCCGCCATGTATAAGAGCAAGGGCTCCTTTTCCATAGGAGCTGCAAGAACCGGCGACTCCGCCAGCTGTTTCTTAAGCACCTCAAAAGCCTCATTAGCAGCATCAATCCAAACAAAGTGCTATGTTTTCTTCATTATCTGGTATAGAGGAATAGCCTTCTCTCCCAGGCGGCAAATAAACCGGCTTAAAGCCGCAATGCGGCCCGCCAAACGCTGGACGTCATTAATACACGCCGGCTTAGCCAAGGAGGTGATAGCCTTGATTTTCTCTGGGTTAGCTTCAATACCTCTCTCAAAGACCGGAAGACCCAAGAGCTTGCCTACTGGCACACCAAAAACACATTTGGCCGGCTTAAGCATCATCTTGTAGACCTAGAGATTGTCAAAGGTCTCCTTTAAATCATCTAGCAAGGTCTCCTTCTTCCTGGATTTCACAACGATATCATCCTCATAAGCATGAACATTGCGTCCTATCTGGCTGTGAAGGCAATTCTAAACACAACGCTGATTAGTCGCCTGGGCACTCTTGAGCCCGAAAAGCATAGACACATAGCAGAAGGCTCCAAAAGGAGTAATGAAAGATGTCTTCTCCTGGTCCTTAACAGCCATTTTGATATGATGATAACCATGATAAGCATCTAAGAAGCTCAAATGCTCACAACCCGCCATAGCATCAATGATCTGATCAATATGAGGAAGAGCAAAAGGATCAGCCGAACAAACCTTGTTAAGGTCTGTGTAATCCACACACATACGCCAAGTGCCGTTTTTCTTAAGCACCAGCACCTGATTAGCCAACCACTCAGGATGAAAAACTTTAACAATGAACCTGGCCGCTAAGAGCTGGGCCACATCTTCTCCAATGGCCTTGCGCCTCTGTTCATTAAAACAACGAAGGAATTGCTTGACCGGTTTAAACTTTGGATCAATATTGAGAGTGTGCTCAGCAAGTTCCCTCGGTACACCCGGCATGTCTGAAGGCTTCCATGCAAAGATGTCCCGGTTCTCACGGATGAACTCGATGAGCGCACTTTCCTATTTTGGATCCATGTTAGCACTGATAATGAACTGCTGGGATGAGTCGCCAGGGACAAAATCAACCTGCTTGGTGTCATGTGCTGACTTAAACTTCAACAAAGGGTCATGCTCTATGGTTGGCTTCTTCAAGGGGGTCATATCCGTCAAGTCAACATTATCTTTATAGAACTTATGCTCCTCAGTTGCACAAGCAGACTCAGTGTAAGCAGCATCGCCCTCTTCACATTCCAAAGCTATCTTTCTGTCACCATGCACCGTGATGGTACCCTTGCGACCCGACATTTTAAGCTGCATATAAACATAACAAGGCCATGCCATAAATTTGGCATAAGCCGGTCATCCAAATAAGGCGTGATAAGAGCTCTTAATCTTGACCACCTCAAAATTCAATGTTTCGGCCCTATAATCATGCTCTTTGCCAAAAGCTACTTCCAAGGCTATCTTACCCACTGGATATGCCGACTTATGAGGCACCACCCCATGAAAGACTGTGGAGGACGGCTTAAGATCTTTGCCAGTCAAATTCATATTGCGAAAAGTATCATAATAAAGGATACTGATACTCCTACCTTCGTCCATAAGCATCTTAGTGAACTTGTAACCTCCAACCTGAGGAGCAACCACCAAAGCTAGCTGACCCGGGTTGTCAATCCAAGGCAGGTGATCCTCATGGCTCCAAATAATGGGCTGCTCTGACCATCGTAAGTACCAAGGGATTGCCGGCTTAACCACGCTCACCGCTCGTCTATGAACCTTCTGATCTCATTTGCACAGGCTCGTGGTAAAAACATGATATTGGCCACTATTCAGTTGCTTTGGATTACTCTGATACCTAGACTGCTGCTATTGATTGCCTTGATTGGGCTGCTGATTAAAACTGCTGTGGTTGCCTTGGCCTTGAAATCTGAAGTTTGAGCCGCCCCCTCCAAAGCCAGGCCCATGAGAGCAGGAGCCTGATCCGCCATGCGGGCCATTACCGTTATTGTGGTCCTGGTGAAAACTGGAATTCTTATACTCCCTCATGATATGACAATCTTTCCATAGGTGAGTTGATGGATTATCGGGACAACCATGTTTTGGGCAAGGTTGGTTCAATATCGCCTCTAAATTGAACTTCGGTCCTCCAAACTTGGGTTGGAATTTTCCCTTACAATGGCGATCACCGCTTTGTGTGTTAGTGTTAGCCACAAAGTCTGACCCGTCGTCAGTGTGCTTGCGCTTAAAATTGTTACCTTAGCTCTGACCTATTGTATTCTGCTCCTGCTCCTTGCCATTTTTCTTCCCCTTACCAGACTTTTCCTCATCTGAATCAGGATCCTTAGTGCTGTCTGAGTCGGCATATTTGATAAGAGCTACCATGAGCTCTCCCATGTCATTGCAATGACGTTTAAGCCGCCCTAACTTTTGTTTGAGGGGAATAAACCAGCAATTTTTCTCCAAAATTAAAACAATAGAACCAGCGTTGATGCTATCCAACGAGTGGATAATGACCGAGACCCGGTGAACCCAATGGGCGGTTGACTCATCCTCACGCTGGATGCAAGTGTCTAGGTTGATAATCGACAGAGGTTTCTTACATGTATCTTTAAAATTCTGAATGAATCACGTCTTCAATACAGTCCATGAGCTGATGGAATCAGGGGGCAATACCTTTAGCCAGGTGCGAGCCATCCCATCCAACATCATGGTGAAATATTTGGCGCACACGACATCGTTAACATCCAACATCTCCATAGCCAGCTCATAGCTCTCAATTCAAGCATCCGGAGGCTGATCCGCAGTGTAATTGGGTACTTTTTGAGGACCCTTGAAATCCTTGGGCAAACGCTCATTGCGTAGAGCCGGCGCTAAGCATGGCACACCCACCGTCCTATAAGTCATCCGGCTTCTATAGACGTTGACGGGTTACGTTGGAGCTACTAATGAGCCGCCAGCTCTGCCTCCTGACGTGCCCTGGCCAGATCTAAGAAGGCATGGGCATTATTATCATCACGTGGCGGGTCATGCCCACGTGGCTGGAGCCAATGTCGCTCGCTGCTGGAAACCGCTGGCGACTCAATGTGCCTGCTATAACTTCGACTTTGACGAGGGCTTGAATGAATCTTATCACGACTGTATGAGTAAGCCGCCTGCTAAGCTACTGCTATTTGAAGGAGCACCACAGCCTTCCATGCCTCAACTGCGGTAGGAGACTCGCCTTCAACGGGAAGAGCCGCGAATCGTGAAGCCGCAACAATCATATTATCCATGGGGTTGGAAAAATGACCCGGAAGTGTTAACACCTGTTGAGGCGGGGTTAAATGCAAATGAGGCGGGTCTGTTGTACCCGGTTGAGCCGCCGCCCTGGCCAAGGGCGCCTCGGCGACCCGGGTTACGCCGGGCGGGTTACTCGTTCCTACTCCAGGCGTATTGAAAAGATTCCTTGCTTCAAACTCTAGGGGAAAACGGGTCCGGTGCCTTCTTTGCATGACGGTGTTTGAGGTGTTTTGATCTAGACTAAGCCGGAAAGATTCTGCCTGGATCCCTTGTGACTCAGCTTCTAGCGCAGCTTGCTCCAACACCATCCTAGCATTCTCATGTTAAGTGTCTCCTTAGCTTGGGCTACCTCGTCTCGTAGCTTCACAACCTCCACCTTATGTTGTGCTTCATTCACCGGGGTTACCTCCGTAGCTAGGAGAGTCGCCAGGGCATCCAGGAGTTCAGACAAAACTTGAGCTGGCGGGCACACATGGTCGCCCGCCCCGGCCGTCGTAGCAGCCGTTGAACCGGAGGTCATAGCCGCAACGGTTGACGAATTCACCATCTTCTGCATACCTGCCATGAAAATAGCAGCCCAGCTCGGCGACTCATAGGAGTCCGGAATACTGTCGCCATCGGAACAACCCCCAAGCCCGTTGTCTTGCAATTGGTAGATCGATTCGGTTTCGTCGGTTGAGGACTCATCACCTGAGTAAATGGATGTCTCTCCACCTGATATAGAACCTTCTTCGAGATCCGCCCCATGAACAAAACCAACAAAGCCAGGCTTCCTGACGGGTTGGATCTCAGCGAGTCGTGCGGGCTGAGCCGTCTTGATCGTGTCGGTGCAGATGTCTGGCTCTGGCTCCACTCCCCAATCTTGCTGATGAAGACATGAACCCCACCGAAGGGGACCCGGTACCTGTACTTGATTGAGCCGGCCTCAGGGCCCCAGCCAGCATCGTCAATGTAGAGCTTGACATGGCAGCTCTTGGTCCTACAGCCCACGGCATATCCCTTGATCCCTGCGAAGTTGCCCTTCAAGAACTTGAAACCACCATGCTCAGGCCCCATGGTGAGCGCCAAATGTCATGGATTTGTCATGGCAGATGCCCTAGTGAAATGACTTAGGTGTGGATCCATCACACTAGGTTAGGTTAAAGGGGTTGAACGAGACAAAGAACACAAGGATTTTACCCAAGTTCGGCCCCTCTCGACGAGGTAAAAGCCTACGTCCTACTTCTAGTTGTATTGCTTAGTTTTGATTACAAGGGAGCGGATACATGATGTCTACTACACAACCTTCTTATTGTAGACGTTGTTGGGCCTCCAAGTGCAGAGGTTTGTAGGGCAGCAGCAAATTTTCATCAAGTGGATGACCTAAGGTTTATCAATTCGTGGGAGGTGTAGGATGAAGATGGTCTCTCTCAAACAACCCGGCAACCAAATAACAAACAGTCTCTTGTGTCCCCAACACACACAATACAATGGTAAATTATATAGGTGCACCAGTTCGGCGAAGAGATGGTGATACAAGTGCAATATCGATGGTAGATATAGATTTTTGTAATCTGAAAATATAAAAACAGCAAGGTAACTAATGATAAAAGTGAGCGAAAACGGTATTGCAATGCGTTGAAACAAGGCCTAGGGTTCATACTTTCACTAGTGCAAGTTCTCTCAATAATAATAACATAATTGGATCATATAACCATCCCTCAACATGCAACAAAGAGTCACTCCAAAGTTACTAATAGCGGAGAGCAAACGAAGAGACTATTGTAGGGTACGAAACCACCTCAAAGTTACTCTTTCTGATCGATCTATTCAAGAGTCTATAGTAAAATACACGAAGCTATTCTTTCCATTCGATCTATCCTAGAGTTCGTACTAGAATAACACCTTAAGACACAAATAAACCAAAACCCTAATGTCACCTAGATACTCCAATGTCATTCAAGTATCCGTGGGTATGATTATACGATATGCATCACACAATCTCAGATTCATCTATTCAACCAACACAAAGAACTTCAAAGAGTGCCCCAAAGTTTCAACCGGAGAGTCAAGATGAAAACGTGTGCCAACCCCTATGCATAAGTTCATGAGGTCATGGAACTCGCAAGTTGCTCACCAAAACATACATCAAGTGGATCACGTGAATATCCCATTGTCACCATGGATAAGCACATGCAAGACATACATAAAGTGTTCTCAAATCCTTAAAGACTCAATCCGATAAGATAACTTCAAAGGGAAAACTCAATCCATTACAAGAGAGTAGAGGGGGAGAAACATCATAAGATCCAACTATAATAGCAAAGCTCGCGATACATCAAGATCGTGCAAATCAAGAACACGAGAGAGAGAGAGAGATCAAACACATAGCTACTGGTACATACCCTCAGCCCCGAGGGTGAAATACTCCCTCCTCCTCATGGAGAGCACCGGGATGATGAAGATGGCCACCGGTGAGGGATTCCCCCCTCCGGCAGGGTGCCGAAACAGGGTCCCAATTGGTTTTTGGTGGCTATGGAGGCTTGCAGCGGCAGAACTCCCGATCTAGGTTATTTTCTGGAGGTTTCTGTATTTATAGGAATTTTTGGCGTCGGGAACAAGTCAGGGGGGTCCCCGAGACGTCCACGAGATAGGGTGGCATGCCCGGGGGGTAGGGCACGCCCCCACCCTCGTGGACGGCCTGGGACTCTTCTGGCCCAACTCTTTTACTCCGGGGGCTTCTTTTGGTCCATCAAAAATCATCAAAAATTGGCACGTCAATTGGACTCCGTTTGGTATTCCTTTTCTGTAAAACTCAAAAACAAGGAAAAACTAGAAACTGGCACTGGGCTCTAGCTTAATAGGTTAGTCCCAAAAATCATATAAAATACCATATAAATGCATCTAAAACATCCTAGATGGATAATATAATAGCATGGAACAATCAAAATTATAGATACGTTGGAGACGTATCAAGCATCCCCAAGCTTAATTCCTGCTCGTCCTTGAGTAGGTAAATGATAAAAATAGAATTTCTGATGTGGAATGCTACCTAACATATTCATCAATGTAATCTTTTCTATTGTGGCAAGAATATTCAGATCCGAAAGATTTAAGACAAAAGTTTAATATTGACATAAAACAATAATATTTCAAGCATACTAACCAAGCAATTATGTCTTCTCAAAATAACATAGCCAAAGAAAACTATCCCTACAAAATCATATAGTCTGGCTATGCTCTATCTTCATCACATAAAATATTTAAATCATGCACAACCCCGATGACAAGCCAAGCAATTTTTTCATACTTTTGATGTTCTCAAACTTTTTCAATCTGCACGCAATACATGACCGCGAGCCATGGACATAGCACTATAGGTGGAATAGAATGGTGGTTGTGGAGAAGATAAAAAGGAGAAGATGGTCTCACATCAACTAGGCGTATCAACGGGCTATGGAGATGCCCATCAATAGATATCAATGTGAGTGAGTAGGGATTGCCATGCAACGGGTACACTAGAGCTATAAGTGTATGAAAGCTCAAAAAGAAACTAAGTGGGTGTGCGTCCATCGGTGTCAAAACCGACGGATCTCGGGTAGGGGGTCCCGAACTGTGCATCTAGGATCGATGGTAACAGGAGGCAGGGGACACAAAGTTTTACCCAGGTTCGGGCCCTCTTGATGGAGGTAAAACCCTACGTCCTGCTTGATTAATATTGATGATATGGATAGTACAAGAGTTGATCTACCATGAGATCGTAGAGGCTAAACCCTAGAAGCTAGCCTATGGTATGATTGTATGTATATATAATCTATCAACTAGCCTGGCCCTGGTTTATATAATGCACCAGAGGCCCAGGTTAACAAGAGTCCTAGCCGAATATGCCGGCAGGGAGAAGTCCTTGTCTTGATCGCCAAGTCTTGTGGAATCTTCCTTGTATGCGGCAGTTGTCCGAACTGGCCCATGAGTATACGGCCACGGGGGTCCTCGGCCCAATCTATCAGGTCGGGAGATGACGTGTTGAGTACCCCCTAGTCCAGGACACCGTCAGTAACCCCCTGAACCGGTCTTCAAGTTAGGGACGCTCCTCGATTCTTCCGAACTGTTCTTCATCTTCGGTCGTCGATCTTGAAAACTGGTTCAACAAATCTTCTCCTCTTCGATCTTGAGGATCGCCGAAATGAATTCGACAAGTTTATACATCGGGTATCCGAGGAGCCGCTTTAAGTTTCCGGCCTTTATTAATGCCTTGTTATTTTTATGCCACACCTCGGGTTTGAAATTGTTCCCGGGCGGCAGCGTCCTCTTGCGTCCGAGCTCCAACGCCGGACTGCATTCGAGGTATCTTTTGCAGCCGAGCACCAACGCCGGACCGCTTCCCAGCTCTAACGCCGGAATGTATCCGAGCTCCAACGCCGGACTATGTATCCGAGCTCCAACGTCGGACTGTATCCGAGCTCCAACGCCGGACTATGTATCCGAGCTCCAACGCCGGACTGTATCCGAGGTGTCGTAAATCACCTTGGTTCAAAGAAGTTTGAAGGAGTTTAGCCGAGCTTAATGCCGGAAATGCCCTCTATGGAGCCAGCCACTAACGCCCGAGCTTTATGCCGGACTGCTTCCGAGGTGGTGCACCACCCCGAATGTGGGCCTATTTTTGTTAATATTTTTTATTGGTGCAATTTATTCTCTGTCAAGATATATAGCCAGTAGCCCTCAAGGTGTGTATCGGTCTAAAACCGGAGATGCACCTGAAGGATGACGTAAGACCGCTGATCCCAGTAGCCGCTAAGAGTCAGGTTCATTTGCAAAATCGGCCTGAGGATCAAGTCCAAGCTCGGCAGAATACTTCGGGATACTAAAAGCGGCGTGCTTAGTCCTCGAGACTCAGGTTGGGTGCGGCCGACCAACCTAAGGATCAAAATCTCCTCGGAAACTATATTGCACATAAAATTTTCTACATTGGACAAGCAATGCAGTAGCCCCTGAGACACTGGTCGGATGGTAACACCAGATCAGGGGATCAATGTGCCCCTTTAATATTTGTAAATAATAAGCCCGAAGCCCAGTAGCCCCCGAGCCTTAATGCGGGCACGGGTGGCCGAATTAAGGATCAATATCCATAGTAAAATCACAAATTATGTGTAATGACTCTTATGTATCCAAGTACTTTACGTCATTAATGCTCGGATCCGCATTGTACAAAACTTTGTTGACCGACCATCGGCTTCCACCTCCTCGGCCAGTAGCCGAGGAGTGTTTATCCTACTTTATAAAGCCTTTATGAGGGCAAAGATTTACAACAAACAAGGCAATCTGGCCATACGGTTTTATAAACAAAGGTACGCACAGAGTTATATTACTGTTTAACAGAAGAAATGTCTTCCAAAGAAAATAGTCCCGCTATCGGTTCCTTTCTTTGGGTTGTCATGCTAAGCATGATCATTAAACCTCAGCTCTAATGTAAGAGCAAAATATTGAGGATTTAGTTTGGGAGTCCAGTTAATAGCCCCCGGTAATGTTCAGCGACAGTCGGGGTCAAGCCGTAAACACTCCGGCCAATGTTATGAATGGCCCATCATTTAACATAGTCATCGGATCGCTGACCAGTTTACGCTTATTGTGAAAGTCAGTTTTCGGCTTTCTCCACTAAGGTGCTTAACCATGTGAGCTGGAAGCACAATCGCAGTGGTTCTCCCTTTGCACGCCTAGCCGAACAAAACGGAACGTAGGAAGCAAGTGCAGGAGCCGGGCAACCCAACTATTGACCGAAGACACAATTCGAAACCGATGCATATATAGAAATATCTGAGAATGTTTTTGCCGAATCCCTAAGGGTGTCCGGTGTTGCACTGCGAGACTAATGCTGGAAAAGCACAAATAGTTTAAAAGTGCCAAAAAGCTTGGAAAACCAAGAAACATCAGTAAAAGCATGACGTCCAAACAATATCAAGTGTTCGGTGCCAATCCGAAAGTTGGTCTTAGAAAAAAGAAGTGCTTCTGTCATGCTTTAACATGATACATCCTATCTCAAGACTTCGAGCGGGTCAGCCTACGGCTTCAACCTCCTATCCCGAGGGCGGAGTACTTCTCATCAGGCCAGTTTAGCAAACTAAACTCTAGCGGCTTTGAGAGAGAAATTAGGCTCCCTGGCTAGTGACCGCATAGTCGTGTCGAAAAAAGGAGTGATAAATAATAATAATAAAACTTTGCAATGACTAAGAAGAAGAACACTTATTATAAAACGGCTCAAGTAAACTTACGAGCCCCCAAGTGACTTGGGTAGAAGAATGATTGCATGTACCGAAGTACTTATATCATATCTATGTTCAACCGAACTTTAAACGCGTCTTAACCGACCGTCAGCTTCTCCCTCTTCGGTCAAGGACCGAAAAGTGTTATGTACTCCATCGGTCGAGAATATCGATGGTGTTTCCAATAACCAGGCAATCAGGCCATAAGGCTATAACAGACAAAGCGCGCTCAGGGAACTTATGCTATATTACCGTGAAGTGTAAGAAGCATCTTCGAAGAAAATAGTACCCCCACCGATACCTTTCTTCGATGCTCATTGTTATTATGAGACTTGTGCAATAGATTTTTTGTACTCATGAGTTTCGTTGTGTGCCGACCATCATTGAAAACTATAAGAGCGCTAGCTTTTGGCTTCACCCAGTCTGAGGTCCGGCTTGGGCGACCCGATCGTGACAATCGTAGAGGTGCTCCCTTTACTCCCTAGCCGAACAATCGAGAATGTAGGGGTAAACACAGGAGCGAGGCAACCCAGCTTGCAAATCGCTTAAGTCAATATGGTGCATATTGTGGCATAATACACGAACAAGGAACGAAGCCGTACAAGTATAATCACATGCAAGAGGAAAAGCTTCATAAAGGAAACCCCCAAGTGAATTGGGTCCTTGAATTTGTGTGTCACAAACAAAGTTTGGACAACGAAAAAAATTTACAAGCAACTTTTTTCAAAAAAGTATAATGCTTGGTCGAACCGAACACAAGTTAGAAATTAAACCTTTGAGCATGAAAGCGACTTAGCTGGTTAATGTGTTCGGTATTGATGACGCGGTCCGAGCTTGATGCGGGGCAAGGTTCCATCCCCCAAGCTGGTCCCGAGGTGGCGGAGCGGAGAGCTCGACACGACGAAGTGGTGACATAGCACGGTCAATGCAGACCGGCAAAGTGACGCCAAAGTCCCCGGATCGTTTTCCTGTGCACAAAAAATAGTGCAAATCAGAGATAATAGTAATAATGATAATTAAAAAAATGTTGCATAATAAATAATTTATGCAAAGTGAGTAATAAAATAAATATGGCCCGGCGCCGAAGTCAATTTCGATGCAGGGCATCGGCGTGATGCGGTAAAGGCGTGGCAAAGCCTGAATTCACAGGTCGGTCCGAGTTCCGGATGCGGCATTCGCCGGACTATGTACGGAGACTGACCGGACCACCATGCGACCGTTGTTAATGCGGCTACCATTTGATAGACCTGTGTACATATGATGGACAAACCAGAGTAATAATTCCTTGGGAAAAATTGAACCCAAACAAGCAAAAAAATACTAGGATTAATAGCACCTGGTTTATTTGTTGTAGCAATCCGAAGGAAGGTGATTCCCAAAATTGGGACTCGATCCGCACACCCATTAAAGGAGTAGGTTGATGAAGAGATGGCGAAGCCTTGATGTCAGCCGATGAGTCAAAGTAGGTCGGCGTGATGGACACCAGCTTGAAGAAGCAATAGTGCGGCCCTGCCGATGCAGGTCGTGACGTGGTCGATGCCGGCTTGATGAAGCGACCGTGCGGTGATGACGGTATGCCCACTCCGTGTAATCCATTGGGAGGCGATGTTGGTGATGATTTATCCTTCGCAATGCCGGACTCTTGCTCGGCTTGCCGAGATGATGATCTAAAGAAGTTGAGCTTGGCTCAACGAAGTGACGACGTGTCTAGCGCAGGTCGGCAGCCGTGGAGCAATATTGCCGGACTAGTTTGACACCAGCATGATGTTGAAGATCATGTTCAAAAGATCTTAAAGTTAGTGAGATGTGTTCGGGAACAAAACACAATACCCCATACAAAACTTCCTTCAAAAGGGATGTACGAAATCCTGTTCATAAAAAAGACGAACTCGGGTCGGATTCGTTTTCGCGCAGAAAACAGATCCAAAAAGTGATACACTAATCGGAAGGTTCCCGGAGTTTGGATGGTCGGATCGAGCTAAAATTTTGAGAGGTGCTAGATATAGGAATTCCGCAGCCGATCAACGGTTGGATCTTTGAAAGGACGTCCGAGCTAGAAGCTGGACACCACGCCCTAAACTCGTCCAGATTCACGTCCAGATTTGACAGGGCTTCGGTATATCATAGATTGCCAGAGATTCCTCCATCGGAACTCGACGAAATTTTCCAGGGTTGTTGTAGACTCGATTCCGCACAATTCCACCAAAGCGATCGTTAAAGCGACGCTCGAGGAGGCGGTGGCGGCGGATACGCGTTCGCTGTCCGGAAAAACAGCACAGTCGCCCGAGGGCAATGTTGACGTTGAGCCCCCGAGCTCCATGGACGATTCCTCCATGATCTTGATAGAGATCGGAGTTGGTTTTGATGAAGGCCCTCGTCCGAACATGGTGATCCGAACACGGGGCGCAGTTCTTGGTCGAACCAAGGTGATCAGTCGAGCTGGTGACGAGGATGCCGAAGTCGCAGTTGATCTGCAGGCGAGCCATCGATCCTTTTGTCGATCACACAGCGGAACCCTCAATGAAAGCACCAATGTCGGTGTCAAAACCGGCGGATCTCGGGTAGGGGGTCCCGAACTGTGCGTCTAGGATCGATGGTAACAGGAGGCAGGGGACACGAAGTTTTACCCAGGTTCGGGCCCTCTTGATGGAGGTAAAATCATACGTCCTGCTTGATTAATGTTGATGATATGGGTAGTACAAGAGTTGATCTACCACGAGATCGTAGAGGCTAATCCCTAGAAGCTGGCCTATGGTATGATTGTATGTATATATAATCTATCAACTAGCCTGGCCCTGGTTTATATAATGCACCAGAGGCCCAGGTTAACAAGAGTCCTAGCCGAATACGCCGGTGGGGAGAAGTCCTTGTCTTGATCGCCAAGTCTTGTGGAATCTTCCTTGTATGCGGCAGTTGTCCGAACTGGCCCATGAGTATACGGCCACGGGGGTCCTCGGCCCAATCTATCAGATCGGGAGATGACATGTTGAGTACCCCCTAGTCCAGGACACCGTCAGCGTCCAACTTGCTTGCTCATGAAGACCTAGTGCATTTGAGGAAGCCCATCATTGGAATATACAAGCCAAGTTCTATAATGAAAGATTCCCACTAGTATATGAAAGTGACAACATAGGAGACTCTATATCATGAAGATCATGGTGCTACTTTGAAGCACAAGTGTGGTAAAAGGATAGTAACATTGTCCCTTATCTCTTTTCTCTCATTTTTTGGCCTTTTCTCCCTTTTATGGACTCTTTTTTTCTTTTTTTTTGTTCCGGATCTCATCCCGACTTGTGGGGGAATCATAGTCTCCATCATCCTTTCCTCACATTGGACAATGCTCTAATAATGATGATCATCACACTTTTATTTACTTACAACTCAAGAATTACAACTCAATACTTAGAACAAAATATGACTCTATGTGAATGCCTCCGGCAGTGTACCAGGATGTGCAATGATTCAAGAGTGACATGTATGAAATTATGAACGGTGGCTTTGTCACAAATACGATGTCAACTACATGATCATGCAAAGCAATATGACAATGATGAAGCGTGTCATAATAAATGGAACGATGGAAAATTGCATGGCAATATATCTTGGAATGGCTATGGAAATGCCATAATAGGTAGGTATGGTGGCTATTTTGAGGAAGGTAATGGTGGGTGTTATGGTAACCCGGTGAAAGTTGCGCGGCACAAAAAAGGCTAGCAATGGTGGAAGGGTGAGAGTGCGTATAATCCATGGCTCAACATTAGTCATAAAGAACTCACATACTTATTGCAAAAATCTATTAGTTATCGAAACGAAGTACTACGTGCATGCTCCTAGGGGGATGGATTGGTAGGAAAAGACCATCGTTCGTCCCCGACTGCCACTCATAAGGAAGACAATCAAAAAATAAATCATGCTCTGACTTCATCACATAACGGTTCACCATACGTGCATGCTACGGGAATCACAAACTTTAACACAAGTATCTCTCAAATTCACAACTACTCAACTAGCATGACTCTAATATCACCATCTTCATATCTCAAAACAATCATAAAGAATCAAACTTCTCATAGTATTCAATGCACTTTATATGAAAGTTTTTATTATACCCATCTTGGATGCCCATCATATTAGGACTAATTTCATAACCAAAGCAAATTTCCATGTTGTTCAAAAGACTTTCAAAATAATATAAGTGAAGCATGAGAGTTCATCTATTTCTTCAAAATAAAACCACCGCCGTGCTCTAAAAAGATATAAGTGATGCACTAGAGCAAATGACGAACTACTCAAAAAGATATAAGTGAAGATCAATGAGTAGTCGAATAATTATGTAACTATATGATCTCTAACATTTAAGAATTTCATATCTTGGTAATTTATTCAAACAGAAAGCAAAACAAAAGAAAATAAAATGACGCTCCAAGCAAAACACATAACATGTGGTGAATAAAAATATAGCTCCAAGTAAGGTTACCGATGAACAAAGACGAAAGAGGGGATGCCATCCGGGGCATCCCCAAGCTTAGGCTCTTGGTTGTCCTTGAATATTACCTTGGGGTGCCTTTGGCATCCCCAAGCTTAGGCTCTTGCCACTCCTTATTTCATAGTCTATCAAATCTTTACCCAAAACTTGATAATTTCACAACACAAAACTTAACAGAAAACTCGTAAGCTCCGTTAGTATAAGAAAGCAAATCACCACTTAGGTATTGTCAAGACAAGATTCATAATTTTTCTCACATGATGCCTAATGTACCATACCATTTCTACAATTTATATTAAGCAATATAAGCCATAGAAACTAGAAAACAAGCAAACTATGCAACGAAAACAGAATCTATCAAAAACAGAACAGTCTATAGTAATCTGTAACTCTCGAACACTTATATAACTCTAAAAATCCTGAGAAATTAGGAAGTCCTAGGCAATTTGTTTATTTATTTACTGCAGTTGGAATTGGTATTTTATCGTTCTCTGGTAAAAAAGGAAAATTATTTTCGTGAGCGCATACTTTCTGTTTTTATCAGCAAGATCAAACAATAATCATCCAAGAAGATCCTAAAGGCTTTACTTGGCACAAACACTAATTAAACATAAAAAGCACAATCATAACAGGATTAGATGAATTATTTATTACTAAACAGGAGCAACAAGCAAAGAACAAAAATAAAATTGGGTTGCCTCCCAACAAGTGCTATCGTTTAACGCCCCTAGCTAGGCATGATGATTTCAATGATGCTCACATAAAATATAAGAATTGAAAAATAAAGATAGCATCATGAAGAATATGACTAGCACATTTAAGTCTAACCCACTTCCTATGCATAGGGATTTTTTGAGCAAACAATTTATGGGAACAATAATAAACTAGCATAGGAAAGCAAAACAAGCATAACTTCAAGATTTTAAGCACATAGAGAGGAAACTTGATATTATTGCAATTCCCACAAGCATATATTCCTCCCTCATAATAATTTTCAGTAACATAATCTATGAATTAAAAAATATAAGTATCACATAAATCATTCTTTTCATGAGCCACAAGCATAGAATTTTTATTACTCTTCACATAAGCAAAAAAATTCTCATTCAGAATAGCGGGAGTATCATAAGAAACTCGAATACTATAATTTGTTTCCACATTAAAAGAGTAATGTTCAGAAAAAGGGTAATCATAATCATAACAAGTTTTATAAATATAATTATGACTATTTTTATAACATAAGTGTCATCACAATAATCATCATAAATTGGAGGCATGCTATCATCATAATAAATTTGCTCATCAAAACTTGGGAGACTAAAAATATCATATTCATTAAACATAGCATCCCCAAGCTTGGGACAAACATTAATTGCAGCAAATGAATTCTCAAACATGTCATTCTCATCCAACATAGCATCCTCAAGCTTGGGCCTTCTCATATCATAATCATAATCACTCTCATCATTAATGGTATGGATAGCACTAATAGTATAACAATTATCATCATCACAATGGGTAATAGGAGCAACATCATTTGGGAGGGATACCTTTTTACCTTTGCTTCTCCATCTTTTATTTTTCTTCTTCACATCATGTGTGGGTCTAATCCTCTTTTTGGAGCTCCTTATTAATGAGATTGGTTGAATAGAAGGCACCTCCTCGTTACCCGATTCATCATAAGAAATAATAGGAGGATATTGGGATGTCTCTTCCCTTTCATTAGTATTCTCTTCATCTTCTATTTGTTTTCTTGTCTTCATGTAATTGGAAATATAAGGATTTTCAATGCAATTCACCGCACAATACATATAAATTTCCTCTAGATCAAAATCAAGAACTTTATCAAGGACAAATTCTGGAAGATCCTTAGTTATACGTTATATTTCTTCATAACCCACAAGCAAACTAAGTTCATTATGATGCGCAAGGGAAATCAAGTTATCACAATTTTTGGACACGATTTGATCATCAAACAATTTGCATTGGATATTTAAATGACCACGTTCATTGCAAAGTTCACAAGGATGGCTAAGAAAATTTAAATTTTCAGCACAAACATCTAGCCTTTCTTGCAACCATTTAGTTTCTAAATACTTATGCCTCTTGCAAAATCTATCTTCCCTATTTGGTGCGTACTTGCAAACTCTATGCACTCCACAAAAATTGACATGCTTATAAGAGACATTTTCATCATGACTAGTGCAATCATCATTAGTACTATGGATATTCAAAGAGTTCGTACTCACAACATTGCAATCATGCTCATCATTCAAAGATATAGTGCCAAACATTTTAATGCATTCTTATTCTAACACTTTGGTACAATTATCGCAATCCTTATTTTCACGAAAGATATTAAAAAGATGAAGCATATGAGGCACCCTCAATTCCATTTTTTGTAATTTTCTTTTATAGACTAAACTAGTGATAAAAAAGAAACTAAAAGATTCGATTGCAAGATCTAAAGATATACCTTCAAGCACTAACCTCCCCGGCAACGGCGCCAAAAAAGAGCATCATGTCTACTACACAACCTTCTTCTTGTAGACGTTGTTGGGCCTCCAAGTGCAGAGGTTTGTAGGACAACAACAAATTTCCCTCAAGTGGATGACCTAAGGTTTATCAATCCGTGGGAGGCATAGGATGAAGATGGTCTCCCTCAAACAACCCTGCAACCAAATAACAAAGAGTCTTTTGTGTCCCCAACAAACCCAATACAATGGTAAATTCTATAGGTGCACTAGTTCAGCGAAGAGATGGTGATACAAGTGCAATATGGATGGTAGATATAGGTTTTTGTAATCTGAAAATATAAAAACAGCAAGGTAACTAATGATAAAAGTGAGCAAAAACAGTATTGCAATGCGTTGAAACAAGTCATAGGGTTCATACTTTCACTAGTGCAAGTTCTCTCAACAATAATAACATAATTGGATCATATAACTATCCCTCAACATGCAATAAAGAGTCACTCCAAAGTTACTAATAGCGGAAGCAAACGAAGAGATTATTGTAGGGTATGAAACCACCTCAAAGTTATTCTTTCTGATCGATCTATTCAAGAGTCCGTAGTAAAATAACATGAAGCTATTCTTTCCGTTCGATCTATCCTAGAGTTCGTACTAGAATAACACCTTAAGACACAAATCAACCAAAACCCTAATGTCACCTAGATACTCCAATGTCACCTCAAGTATCCATGGGTATGATAGTACGATATGCATCACACAATCTCAGATTTCATCTATTCAACCAACACAAAGAACTTCAAAGAGTGCCACAAAGTTTCTACCGGAGAGTCAAGATGAAAACATGTGCCAACCCCTATGCATAAGTTCACGAGGTCATAGAACTTGCAAGTTGATCACCAAAACATACATCAAGTGGATCACGTCAATATTCCATTGTCACCACAGATAAGCACATGCAAGATATACATCAAGTGTTCTCAAATCCTTAAAGACTCAATCCGATAAGATAACTTCAAAGGGAAAACTCAATCCATTACAAGAGAGTAGAGGGGGAGAAATATCATAAGATCCTACTATAATAGCAAAGCTCGCGATACATCAAGATCATGCGAATCAAGAACACGAGAGAGAGAGAGAGATCAAACACATAGCTACTGGTACATACCCTCAGCCCAGAGGGTGAACTACTCCCTCCTCATCATGGAGAGCATCGGGATGATGAAGATGGCCACCGGTGAGGGATTCCCCCCTATGGCAGGGTGCCGGAACATGGTCCCGATTGGTTTTCGGTGGCTACAGAGGCTTGCGGCGGCGGAACTCCTGATCTAGGTTATTTTTTGGAGGTTTTTGTATTTATATGAATTTTTGGCGTCGGGAACAAGTCAGGAGGGTCCCCGAGTCATCCACAAGATAGGGCGGCGCGCCCGGGGGGTTAAGGCGCACCCCCACCCTCGTGGATGGCCCAGGACTCTTCTGGCCCAACTCTTTTACTCCGGGGGCTTCTTATGTTCCATAAAAATCTTCAAAAATTTGCACGTCAATTGGACTCTGTTTGGTATTCCTTTTCTATAAAACTCAAAAACAAAGAAAAAACAGAAACTGGCACTAGGCTCTAGGTTAATAGGTTAGTCCCAAAAATCATATAAAATATCATATAAATGCATATAAAACATCCTAGATGGATAATATAATAGCATGGAACAATCAAAAATTATAGATACATTGTAGACATATCAATACGCTTGACCTAGTTCTCGATCCGTTGTCTCTTGATTTAACCCGCCGCCGGGTCACCCCTTGATATACAGGTTGATGCCCGACGGCTTACAGAGTCCCGGACGGCTCACACAAACGTGACCGGCTCAGTTTCTAACTAAACCTGCCTTAGAGAACAAGTTTAATACATAGCGGCTCACACCCTTGGTCTTCGAGTCTCCTCCGGGTCTTGGGCCCTCAATAAGTTTGTTCTATGAACTTCCATCTGTATTCTTGGACCCCATTGGGCCTTCTTACCTTAAGTCGCCAATGGTGTGACCCGGCCCCGCCTGGGCGGGTCATACCTAGGAGTTATATCCCCAACAGGTAACGAGACACATATTGAATTGTTTCCATCGAGGATAAAAAGATGGGGTTTACATCATATTGCATGAGTTTATTCCTCTACATCATGTCATCTTACTTAAGGCGTTACTCTGTTATTTATGAACTTAATACTCTAGATGCATGCTGGATAGCGGTCGATGTGTGGAGTAATAGTAGTAGATTGAGGCAGGAGTCAGTCTACTTGACACAGACGTGATGCCTATATTGCATAATCATTGCCTTGGATATCGTCATAACTTTGCGCTTTTCTATCAATTGCTCGCTAGTAATTTGTTCACCTGCCGTATTATTTGCCTTCATGAGAGAAGCCTCTAGTCAAACCTATGGCCCCGGGTCTATTTTCCATCATATTAGTTTTTGATCTACTATTTTGCAATCTTTTATTTTCAGATCTATAAACCAAAAAACCCAAAAATATTTTATCTTTTATTTATCTCTCTCTATCGGATCTCACCTTTGCAAGTGACCGTGAAGGGATTGACAACCCCTTTATCGTGTTGGGTGCAAGTGTTTGATTGTTTGTGCAGGTATTGGTGATTTGCGTGTTCTTATCCTGTTGGATTAATACCTTGGTTCTTAACTGAGGGAAATACTTATCTCTACTGTTATTCATCACCCTTTCCTCTTCAAGGGAAAAACCAATGCAAGCTCAAGAAGTAGCAGTGCCGCTGTGACGCCCCGAGACCGATGCTTGAGAAGAGTTCCATATGTTCCGGGTTTCACCGTGTGTTCCTTTTGTGCCTGCCCTTTTATTTTTTTGCACTTGCATCATGTCATCATGCCATCATCTCATAAATCTTTTGCAACTCAACTAAATAAATGGCATGGATCTGTGATCCATTTAAACCGAGGGAATTCACATGGTGATTCTCTTTATAACATATCCTCCCAATATTTAGGGAGCTATATAAAACCATTCCATTGTCTTGGAATCACCCATAACACATTTGCACCGTTCTTGAAATTTCTTTTATCCAACTCAACTTCATTCCTTCCTTTGGGGCTTTTAGTAGAATTGAGTTGCAATTTTACTTCATCCATAAATGTCCCAAATTTGCCCATAAATCACATCTAATGTGTGGTATCATCTCCTCAAATCTCAGCCCGTTTAGAGTCTTTTCAAATGGGCTTAAAAACTCAAACATGTTCCTTTGTGTGAACTTTATTCTCTCAAAAATTCCTTTCGCCATTTTATTTAAATTCCTCATATTTTTATGAGTCCAAGGAAATTATCCACGTGTCCAACTTTTTCCCCTAACCTCTCTTTCTTTTTCTTTCATATCTCTGTTTTTTTTGTTCTTTAGAGTAAGGGAGAGAGAGCCCAGCCAGGCCTCTGGCTACCTGGGCCTCCCATCACCAGCGCCGGCCCATTTTGACCCTTTAGGCCCAGCCGGCCCCGCCTTCTCAACCCTAGCCACGCGCACCCCCCCTCCTCATCGTTTTCCTTCCGCCGCCAGAGGCACGCATCGCACCACCAGGGGCCTCGATCCCATCTCTCCTCTCGCCAGTGACCCATCTCCCTTGAACCCCTCCTTCTCCGCTCGTTCCTCCTACAGCGCCACCTCTCACACACGCGCTCGCAGAGACAGGAGCCCATTTCCCTCGCTCTTCCTCCCCTCGTCTCCCACTCCTCTCTCCCACCTCGAGCCAGGGAGGAGCCCCAGCGCCCAATCCTCTCCAAACCGCCGGTGACGATAGAGCCTCTCCCGGCGCGCCCCTGCATCGATCCCCACCATCGCCAGCGCGCCCTGTCGCCCGGTCGTTGGACCTCACCTGGACTTCCTCCACCACCACCGCTGGCCTGCTTCCCCTCTTGCGGCCTCGTTGCCGACGCCATCCGGAGCCACGCCACCACCTTGCTTCGTCGCACGCGACCTCCTCCTCCCGGCTCTGCTCCGGCCTGCCTAGTCCCATCGCCTCCCGATCCGGCGACCTGCGCCCAGGACGGCCCTCCTTCGCCCAGATCCCGCCAGACCAGCTTCCAGCCCTCCTCTGCCTCCGATCCGGCTGCTCACCACTGCCTTCCCCCACTGCTCTAAGACACCAGGTCAGCCGCCCGCTCGCCCGTTGTTTTGCTTCGCTAGAGCAGAGAACCAGCACCGCCCTCCATGCCCATCGTGCTGTGCTCGTGGCATGCCAAGACAGCCCCGTGGATTTTGTCAGAGTTCCACTACGACCCATGCACGCCTTGTGGATTCACCGAGTACATCTACCGCCGTCTTCGGAATCACCAAGAATGCCAAGTTCCCCTCCGAACGTGAACGACTACACCCGGTGATGGGACGAGTACCCCGACAACGTGTACCACTATGCCAAGTTCCATTACCGAGGGCCGCGAGTACAACTACGTCCACAATGCGCCGTGTATGACTACAATGTGAACAAGTACCATGACGACCTCCGAAGAACTCGGTTTCACCAAGTCCCACTACCGTCGCCTCCGGAAGCCTCGGATCCGTCAAGTCCCTCGACGACAAGTGCATGACTATGCGGATTGTACCAAGTACCCCTTTGGGTTGACGAGATCGGCAAGTGCGAAACACCAAGTACCACGATGACCATCGACATGTACCCCTACACCGCACCGAAACGCCGAGTACCTCGCCGTGACCCCGAACATCCACGGGAACTTGTGCGACTATGAACGTGAACAACTACCCTCGCCGTGGATCCGACAAGTTTGCAAGTACAACTACTTCCTCTACGACCCGCGTGAACAACTACTTCCTCTACCATCGCCGAGTACCACTACTTCCCACAACGATCGTGAACGACTACACCGCTTGACCCGAACCGTTCCGATAATGCATGCCCCGAAAGGTATAACCGCCGAGACGACCGCCCATGAACTAATGCATGTGTGATGTATGAGATGCTCGTGCTTGCTCCGTGCTCGAATTGCCGATGCACGTTGCCCCGCTTTTGCCTTGTTACCGCCGTCTCATGGGACACCCGGTATCTGGGAGCGCCCCACCATCTTTTGCACGCATCCGCACACTTCTTCTTTTCACCGGCATCTCAATCGAATTACCGGAACCGGATCATCGCCGTGGCACCCCTTTTGTTTCCACCATGGTGACAAATGCTTCATAATGCTCTTGTCAACTTCTAATAAAAATTGCATAAACTTGAACATGTCATCCGCATCATGTTAACAACTTCAAGAATGTTTAAAATTGTTGTTTGCTTTAAATTGCTAAATGCATATGAGGATTTACCGGAATTGTTGTTTGTTATTTCCGGCCTCATTTAAACTTGCGTAAGTGTTTAGTTTACTTATGATCCACCTCTTGCCATGCTTACCAACATCTAATATTGTTGAGTACCTAAACGAGATCGAACTAAATAACTTGAATGTGGTGTTTCATCAATATGCAATTCGTTGCATATTGAGCTCCACTTAATTTGTAGTGTTGTTTGTGCACTTTGCCATGCCATGCCTCATTAAACCGAACATGCATCATACTTGGTTGTGCATCATGCCATGTTTATGTGATGGTTGTTTACTATGTTGTTTGCTTCTTTCCGGTGTTGCTTCTTCGGGTTAGTTCCGATAACGTCGCGTTTGTGAGGATTCGTTCGACTTCATCCGTTTGTCTTCTTCATGGACTCGTTCTTCTTCCTTGCGGGATTTCAGGCAAGATGACCATACCCTCGAAATCACTTCTATCTTTGCTTGCTAGTTGCTCGCTCTTTTGCTATGCCTATGCTGCGATACCTACCACTTGCTTATCATGCCTCCCATATTGTTAAGCCAAGTCTCTCACCCACCTTGTCCTAGCAAACCATTGTTTGGCTATGTTACCGCTTTGCTCAGCCCCTCTTATAGCGTTGTTAGTTGCAGGTGAAGATTGGAGCTTGTTCCATGTTTAGAACATGGATAGTTGATGGGATATCACAATATCTCTTATTTAATTAATGCATTTATATACTTAGTAAAGGGTGGAAGGCTCGGCCTTATGCCTGGTGTTTTGTTCCACTCTTGCCGTCCTAGTTTTCCTTCATATCGGTGTTATGTTCCCGGATTTTGCGTTCCTTACACAGTTGGGTTATAATGGGAACCCCTTGACAGTTCTCCTTGAATAAAACTCCTCCAGCAAGGCCCAACATTGGTTTTACCATTCGCCACCTAGCCTTTTCTTTCCCTTGGGTAGGCCTGCCCAAGGGTCATCTTTATTTTAACCCCCCGGGCCAGTGCTTCTCTAAGTGTTGGTCCAACTGAGCGATGTCCGGAGCTACCAGGGGCAACTCTAGGTTGGCCCACCCGACGTCTTGCTCATCTGATGTGCCCTGAGAACGAGATATGTGCAGCTCCTATCGGGATTTGTCGACACATCTGGGTGGTCTTGCTGGACTTGTTTTACCATTGTTGAGGATGTCTTGTAACCGGGATGCTGAGTCTGATCGGATTGTCTTGGGAGAAGGAATATCCTTCGTTGACCGTGAGAGCTTGTGATGGGCTAAGTTGGGACATCCCTGCAGGGATTTGAACTTTTGAAAGCCGTGCCCGCGGTTATGGGCAGATGGGAATTTGTTAATGTCCGGTTGTAGAAAACCTGAATCTTAACTTAACTAAAATGCACCAACCGCGTGTGTTACCGTACCGTGATGGTCTCTTCTCGGCGGGGTCCGGGAAGTGAACACGGTGTTGGAGTTATGCTTGACGTAGGTTGTTCTAGGATCACTTCTTGATCATAGTTGTTCGACCGTGCTTTTGCCTTCTCTTCTCGCTCTCATTTGCGTATGTTAGCCACCAAATATGCTAGTCGCTTGCTGCAGCTCCACCTCAGACCTTCCTATAAGCTTAAATAGTCTTGATCGCGAGGGTGTGAGATTGTTGAGTCCCCGTGACTCACAGATACTTCAAAAACCAGCTTGCAGGTGCCGATGAAACCGTATGGGTGACGCAACCAAGCTCAAGGAGGAGCTCGATGAAGATCTTGTCCTTCGTGTTGTTTCGTTCTAGTTGATCAGTAGTGGAGCCCAATTGGGGTCGATCGGGGATCTGTGTAGCATTTGGGGTAGTCTTCTTTTATTTTGGGTTCCATAGTCGGACCTTGATTGTATCTGGTTGATGTAATGCTTTATTCATGTAATTGTGTGAAGTGGCGATTGTAAGCCAACTATGTATATCTTTCCCTTATGTATTACATGGGTTGTGTGAAGATTACCTCACTTGCGACATTGCTTTCAATGCGGTTATGCCTCTAAGTCGTGCTTCAACACATGGGAGATATAGCTGCATCGAGGGCATTACAGCCGTTGGGCATGCATCATAGGCAAGGTGAGGTGCCCTCCTTCCCCGCCAGCGATGAAGTGACCTACTCGGTTGCTGCTGCTGTGAACTTGCGGGGCCTTGGCGTTCTTGCAACTATGACAATCACTCCATCTATGTGTATTGTATTGCTGTGAAAATGCTTGGTTGTTTGGAAAAAGATGGTAATTGATTTATCACTAGCTTTTGAATGCTTGGTCGTGACAATCACCCGAAGCCATAACCAAAAGTGCCCATCGCACCAATAGACGGTCGATCGAACCCGCGTCTCACCAAAGGGACAAACATCGGCTAGGTCTGACATGTACGACCAATTACATCACTAAATTGTGCAACCGCATTTGAGCAGTAGTACTTGAAATTTGTGTTCCAGGAAACTCATCGGGAGCCGTTTCGGGCCTCGAAACCAAAACCGTCAATTAATCTTTAGCTTGCTCCCATCACATTCCAAAGTAGTACTACCATGCTATAATTAACTGCAAATCTACTCACACCTAGTACGTATCAAACCTGAATGTGTACCCACTATGCAGGTTTTAGTACTACTGCTATTACTAGGTTATAAAAAGGGGAACTACCTAGCCGAAAATTACTCTACCTTCCTCCTCATAAGTCTTTCTTGTTCGTCTGTCCTTGCCATGGCCGGCGTGGAGAGCTCTAGGTGGATAACTACTTGTAACAAGAGAGCGGCGACCAAGGCCGCGGAAAAAATAGAGAGGGCTCGCTGCCTTGCAGATACCTCGAAAGATCTCTCACTAGCAGACGAGGGCTCCCAGGAGTGCCCTAGACGTGAAGGCGAACATGCCGAGCTAGTGGTGTTGGAGTCGTTATCCCTCAACGACATGCCCGATCAACTCAATAAGTAGAAGGGGTTCATCGATAGCTTGGTGGAGCTGCTGAAGGAGAGCCTCGATGACATGCCCACTGAGCTCAATAAGTAGGAGGATTTGACCGCTGGCTTGGTGATGCTGCTGAAGGAGAGCATTGCCTCGGGTAAGAAGGTGACCGACGAAATCCTGCAACTTCAGGAGGACACGGCGAAGCTCCGCCATGACCTCGACGAGCTGAAGGAGGAGAACACCGGCTGGAAGAAGCTGCATGAGAAGAGTAGTTCCTCAGTGAAGATCCTACACGCCCTCATCATGGAACAGAAGGAGGAGTTGGCGAAGCTCTGCATCGAGCCCCCGGATGCTATCACGTAATGTGGCCGTGGAACAGATGATGAACGCTCGCCTCGAGAAATCCTGCGTCATTGACAAAATGAAGAAGATGGCGGAGGAGACGAGCAAGGAGATGAAGGTCGTGGAGGCGATGAAGAAGCAGTTAGGACTCTGCAGTTAACTCTTTGTGAAGTAGAGAGCAGCACCCCAGACTTGTGTCTGAGTCTTCCTTCTTTTTGGGGCGGGATAATCTTCCTTCTTCTTTTGCACATGTGTTTCTTCTTTTGCTTCGGGTGTTTCGCCGCATGTGTCATGTTCTCTGTGAGGCATGAGTAAAACAATGCTAACAATGAGTGGCGCCATGGGATCGATGACTAGCAAATTAGATCAATTTTTATTGCCATATCGCATTGGGCCGCCGTGTTTCACGCTTGTCGGGGGACTAATCCACGAGCACCCATGGGACCGGCGGACCGAGTCCCTTTCGGTTCGGCGGGGGCGAGGGTCGCACGAAGAGTGGATCGAGGCGAAGCACACGAGCAGTTTACCCAGGTTTCGGGCTGCACGGATGCGTAAAACCCTACTCCTGCTTTGTGGTTTGTATTGAGTTCTTGCTCGGGAGCAGAGTGCTACAGTACACCCCAGCAGCTAACGAGACCGAGCGTGAGTGTTCTCTTCCTCCTCCCCCTCTACGTTGCGCATGGGCCTCCTTTTATATGCTCAAGGGGTCACCGACAGGTGGCAACGTAGACAAGGGTAAAAATGGAAAGGTGTTGCGGTTGGTACAGCTACCTGCTACAGTGTATCATACCTAACCCTGACGGCAGGGGACCAGGGCATTAAATGCCCATCTGCGTCGCCTAAATAGTGCAAAAGGGACCGTCAGGGACGCCACCACTCGCCACGATGGCAATCTTGTCAGCGCCGCTTGTCACCGCGCACCGCTGGCTGCACAGCCTCCCGCCAGGCACGCCTGGAAGGGTCCCAGAGCGATACGTTGGTGGATGTGCTGGAGCGCGGACACAGAGTGGTGGCGCTTGCCGCGGTCGTTGTCTTGTCGCATCCGGGAGCTTGTCGCTCACCGGGCCTTGCCGGGACGCGTGGCGCGTCGCGGCAAGTTCCTTGAGATGCCTTGGTTGGCCTTCCCGGCAAGCTCCTCTTGCCGGGGTCTTGTCTCCTTGGCTTGGATACTTTGTCCTTGAATGGCTCCAAAGGAACCACGGAGGACCTTGGCGGTCACCCGGCAAGCCTTGCCGCGGGATGCTGCGACTGCCCGTGCACAAGTTCGGGATACTAGGGTACCCCTACTCTAGTACACCGACAGGAGCCCCCGGGCCTGGGCCATACACGGTGCCGAGCGCTGTTGGGCCAGGCCCAAAACAAGGCACGGGCACGCGAGGCCTGGGTTACGCCGTATCTCTCCCCGTATCCACCGTGCCCTCCCCGAACGGCGCGCGTTGAATGCGGCGTCGTGGGATAGATCGTGGGTGGTTTCTTTATTCGGAAAGGCGGAACGTCCGCCCCCTCCCTCTTTATAAGCATGGGAAACAGGGGTAGTTCGCCCATTCGCCGGTTGCTACTCCAATCTCAGAAACCTCCGCCGCTCCCTCGTCTTCCCAAAGCTGAAAGAGAGCAGCGCCCCGCCCCCCATCGCCACCAGCGCTACCAACGCCGTCGACCTCCTCCACCACTTCCGCCATGGCTCCGAGAGCCGACAAAGGGAAGGTTGTGAAGTCGACCGAGGCGCAGCGGCTTGCGGCGCTGCGAAAGGAGCGGGCAATCTCCCCCCCCCCAAGCTCGCCACGAGGGAGCTGAGGGAGAATTACTACCTCTTCTGGTCGACGGAGACGCGAGCGCATCCGCGCACGAAGGTACTTCCAGCCGCCGCTTGGAAAATGGCTCCAAACGGATATCCTTTCTTCGCCTTGTTCTTCTACTGCGGGCTCTACCCGCCCTTCTCTGAGTTTTTCTGCGACATTATGAACACCTACGGGTTTCGCCTCCTTGACTTCAACCCCAATGCTGTTCTGACCATGGCAGTTTTCGCACATCTCTGCGAAAACTTTGTCGGAGTCTATCCCAATGTAGCCCTTTTTCGCCACTTCTTTATGCCCCGAGTAGAGAGAGGAGAGCCTTTATCCGGCGGAATCGCCTGGATCTCGAGGGCCAGCAAGAAGGACACTTATCTGGAGGGAGAGTTCCGCGGCAAGTGGGAGGAATGGAGAGCAGACTGGTGCTGGATTGTCGAGGAGAACCCGCAGCCGTTTACCGCCCGGCACCAAGCCCCACTAGCACGCGGCAGCGATTGGAGTGACATGGCCCCGGAAGACGATAGGCTTAAGATTGCCGTCACCCGGATCCAATGCCTCAGGCTTGCCGGGCTCACTGTAGGCGCTGTTGGCGCAGATTTTCTTCGCTGCCGCATCGCCCCCCTGCAGGAACGGAGGAGACCCGCCTGGGAATTCAAGAATGCGGCGGATATCATGAGGCTGCGTCCGGGCCTCAACTTCAACTTCACTGTTCTGGAGCTTAACCGATGCTCCAGGAGCTGTTCAAGTACGACCCTCAACATCCCGAAGTGTTCAGGTTGCCGAAGGGTGTCGTTCCGCTGTGGAACAACTCCGTGCTCGACCGCATCCGTGCAATGATGCCAATGTGCAATTCGCATGGAATTGTCCCAACTTGGCAAGAGCCTGCAGACGATGTCGTGCAGGAGTTCTTTGACGGCTTGGTAGAAGTGCCAGTCCGCTCCGACGAAAAGGATAGCCTCACCCGCGACACCACTGATGCGGAGATGACACGCATCGCCACTAGGCTGGAAGAGGCGGCGGCAGCCGCAGCCGCGGGCAAATTTGGATTCACCGTGGAGGAGGCAGAGGCAGCAGAGGCGGCAAGCCATGCCGAGCGAGGGGAGCTCGTCGGCGAGAAAGAGCTTGCCGGGCATAACGTCGAGTCGAGCGAGCCCGCCGAGGATACGAGCAGCTTGCTGGAGATCAACTCCTCTTCCTCCTTATCTTCAGGCAGTTGGCCGAAAGCAGAGCCTCCATCCCCACCAAGAAGGCATCTCCGCAAGGCCGGGGATGTAGCGGGGCGGCGGGCGAGTGAACAGTCGCCGCGCCACGCGACACGCTCCACCGCAGCAAGCACTATTGCTGCGGGAGCACCTCACGCTGCTGCGGCAACTGGAGCAGGGTCCACCCGGACCACCGCTTCTGCTCCTGCCGCTTCTCACGCCACGGCGGCAGCCGGAGCGGGGTCGTCTCAGACCACCGCCACTGTTCCCGCCAAGCGGCCAAGCGAAACTACTCCTCCGCCTCCTCACGCCGGACGTGAGCCGGACTTCGACTTCTCCGCGTTCAGCTCCGACGAGGGAGAAGAAGAGTAAGATTCTCTTGTTGTACTTGTAGTTCTTCAATTCTTGCTGTTTTGTCTTGTATCTCATTTGCTTTACTCTGAACTTATTCCTTTTTAGGACTCTGGCCCAGAGAGCAGCGAAGAGAGCCAAGGTCCCAGTGATTGTCATCGAGGACGAACCCACCGCGACAGTAGGGGGTGCGTCCGAGACAACCTTGCCGGACCCGGCAACTGTTCTCCAGAGCAGCCCCCAGCGTAAGTATATGGTTAGCTTTCCGCTGTTAGGCGCGCATGGATACTCTTTCTTTGCTGACATCAGACTGTTGGTTTGTGTAGGAGCAGAGCAGCCCCACCAGGAGCGCCCGGAGGCCGCCCCCGAAATGCCAAGGGAGAGTCCTCCGGCAAGGGAGAGTTCTCCGGCAAGGGACAACACCAGCGTCCCCCCAGCGGCGGAGACTATGACTGTCGAACCCAGTACAGGTAATCTACTCTTCAAAGCTTCCCTTGGGTTCTTCTTCTTTTTGGGTATTTTCTTGACTTTTCTCACTCTTCCGGCCATCAGACCCATCTGCTGCGGAGCCGATGGAGACCGAGGTTGCTGCCGACGACGCCGCTGCCACTGAAGAAGCAGCCAGCGCTGATGATCCCGCCGGCGACGAGGCCGCCAAAGCTGCCGCCGCAGCAGCTGGCGAGGGGTCTGGCGATCGCACTGACGGCCCTAAGGCCGCAGGAGCGCCAGAAGCTACGTCGACCGCCGACCCGTCCGCCGCTGCCGCAGCGCCAGGCTCCGAAGAGCCCCAGCCAGGCGTCTACTTGAAGGCCGGCGATGGCGTCTTCATCAACCTCCCCTGGGCATCAAGCTCCAGGGCACCGGTCGAGGGAAACAGCTTTGATGGAGAGGTGCTCGCCTCCGCTGGGCTGACGCTAGTTGATGCGCTGAGCAGCAGCAGCGGCGAGCTTGAGGAGGAGCGGCTGCTAGGGAAGCTGTTGTCGCTCTACCGCGCGTGGCAAGCCAAGCTGGAATCCCGCGAGGCGCTTGTCGCGAAGGCGGGAGCGGACATCGAGAAGCGCGCGGAGGAGCTCCGGGGTCTCAACCAGGAAGCTCTCCGGTCCCTAGCAGAGGAGCGGGAGCAACTCGCCGAAGAGCAGAAAGCCTTCTTCCTCGAGAAGGCCGAAGTTGAAGAGCAACAGCGGCTTGCCGCTGAGAAGCTGTCTGCACAGGAGGGCGAGCTGGTGCAGCAGAAAGTTAACCTCGACAGCCATGAGGAGGAGCTTGCCGCGCGTGAGCAAAAATTCGGTGGAGCCCTTAAGCAAGCAGAGGATGCTGCCGCAGTTGCCGAGGCCGCCAAGAAGGAGCTGGAGACGAAGGTGGCGCAGCTGGAGGCCGATCTCAAGGCGAGTGGTGAAGAGCTTGCCGCGCTCAAGCGTGAGCGGGAGAAGGATGCCCACAGCAACTCAGAGCTGCAGGTTCGTCTCGCCGAGAAGGGCAAAGAGCTTAGCGCCGCCAAGGACTCCAACGCAGATCTTGAGTTGAAGCTGACCACTTTGACCAAGACGCTGGACGGCGCCAGGGAGCAGGAGGTGGCCTTGAAGGAGGAGATCAAGGCCGACAAGGCGCTGCTGGCGAGTGCTGCCGCCGCCCAGAATGCTTTTAGGGAGAATGTGGAGCACTGGACGGAGGGTCTCGTGAATGCTGCCGCAGATATCGACAGGGAGCTGGCGCAGCTGGGGGTGGAGGATCTCGGGTATCCCTCTGATGAGAACCTCCAACCCAGCGCCAAGCTCACCTTGTTCTTCAAAGGCGTGGCGACGGCCCTCCAGCGGCTCCGGGAGAAGATCCCAAAGCAGCTGGCCGACGAGTCGCGCAAGATCTGCGCGGGAGCTCTTCAAAAGGTGTTGGTGAAGGTGGCCTTCCGCAACCCGGGCCTCAACCTCACCAACGTCCTCAAGACCCTGCCGCCGGATGCTGATCTGGAGGCGCTCAAGACCCTTGTCGCACCCATTGTGGACAAGGTGAGCGGGATCAAGAGGATTGAGGGCGATCGCGTAGACTAGGCCGCCCGTTTTCTTCTTTTCTTGTCGCTGCTGGTCATGTTATGAGAACAATCTGTTAGAGCCGCGACAAGCTACCTTGTAATATAACTCTATTCCGGGTAATGATTGCAATGTTATTCCCTTTACTTGATTCCTCCCTTTGTATGTTTTTGCCCTACGCTTTTAGGGAACTTGCCGGTGCAGGCACCTTAGCCGCGAGCGCTGAGTGCGGGACGTCAGCAGCCTGCTGGCGGTGCCGCTACCGACAAGAAACCTTGTCGCAACTAGTCGCAGCTCACTTAAGTTGTTGAGCGGACTCGAAACAAAGTAAGGGCGCAACTAGCTACGAGTTGGTTCCTCCGCGCACAGGTTTTCCATACAAAGTGCGGTCGTTCAAGGGAGATAACTTAAAAATTTTAAAAATCTGATTGCTCAAACTTTGGCAACTTAGCTTTTCTGTTGTTTGCTTCCCGGTAAGGCGAAACTTTCTTGAACGACGCCTGGTCCATACCATTATCTTCTCCTTTCCCCCCCCGGCAAACTTGTGGGCGAGGGAACCTTCCTTTCCTTGAGAAAAAAGAAAGAGGAGAAAATAAAGATATGGAGCCTTACGGCTCGTTATTGCTTACCGGGGAGTAGGTGCTGCACAAAGTGTCAGATCACATATGCAAAAATAGAAAGCATGAAATTGACAAGATGTGCGGAGCATATGAGCTTTACTTATGCACGGGGTCTGCGCCCGGCTTTGTACAAAGGATTACATGCAACAACGGCAAGACTTGTACAAAAGGTGGTTGCCGGAACAGGTTCCGGCAACCGCGCCTTACGGGTAAAACTTACGAAGATGCTCAATGTTCCAGGAATTGCTCACCGGAATGCTATCTTCGGTCTCAAGGCGGACAGCGCCAGGCCTAGTGACTCGTTTCACCCGGTAAGGGCCTTCCCACTTCGGCGTCAACTTGTTGGAATTCTTGGCGGACTGAACACGCCGAAGAACAAGGTCGCCTTCCTCGAGACTTCTGGCGTTAACTTTGCGGCTATGGTAGCGGCGCAAAGCTTGCTGGTAGCGAGCAGCTCGTACAGCAGCCTGAAGACGGTCTTCCTCAAGGAGTAGCGCGTCATCTTGTCGCAGCTGCTCTTGCTCAAGCTCATCATAAGCGAGCACTCGAGGTGACCCGTATACGAGTTCCGTGGGGAGAACTGCCTCTGCTCCATAGACTAGAGCGAAAGGTGTCTGGCCAGTGGCTCGATTTGGCGTCGTCCTGATCGACCAAAGAACCACCGGCAGCTCCTCGATCCAGTTTCTTCCGCACTTGTGCAGCCTGTCGAAAGTCCTGGTCTTGAGCCCACGCAGCACTTCAGCATTTGCCCTCTCCGCTTGACCGTTGCTTCTCGGGTGAGCAACAGAAGCGAAGCAGACCTTGGCGCCAAGATCTTGGACGTACTGCATGAAGGTGCGGCTCGTGAATTGCGTACCGTTGTCGGTGATTATCCTGTTAGGGATCCCGAAGCGGCAAACAATCGACCTGAAGAACTTGACTGCTGACTGTGCTGTCACCTTCCTCACTGCTTCCACTTCCGGCCACTTTGTGAACTTGTCGATTGCAACGTACAAGTACTCAAAGCCCCCGACTGCTCGGGGAAAGGGGCCGAGGATGTCGAGCCCCCAGACCGAAAATGGCCAGGATAAAGGGATCGTCTGGAGAGCTTGAGCTGGTTGGTGTATCTGCTTGGAATGGAACTGGCACGCTTCACACTTGGTTACTTGTGCAGTTGCATCCTGGAGGGCTGTCGGCCAAAAGAAACCTTGCCGGAATGCTTTGCCGGCAAGTGCTCTTGCGCCAATGTGGTGACCACATATGCCTCCATGTATCTCTGCCAACAGCTTTTGTCCGTCTTCCCGGTGAATACACTTCAATTTCACACCGTTGAGTCTTCTTCTGTACAGTGTGTTGTCGACAAACTGGTACATACTTGACTGCCGGGCTACTCTTTCCGCTTCTTCTTGCTCTTCGGGAAGTTCTCCTGTCTGAAGGAAACGGACAATCTGTTGTGTCCATGCTGGAGCTTGTGGCTCGACAACAAGGACTAAAGGCAAATCTGCTGCTGCGGGAACATCCGCTTCTACGGCGAGAACCTGCGGCTCTGCCGGAGCTTGACGTTCCCCGGCAAGCTTGCCGGAGCAAAACTTGTCGGGAGTTTGTGCTTCAACAGAACAAACCCTAGGGCTTGCCGGAGCAGACTGCTCCTCAGCGCTCTTGGCGTTGATCTTGGGGACCTTCTTGGCGGCGGCTTCGGGAAGCTCTGCCGGAAAATAGTCACCAGAAATCAACTTCCTCTTCTTGCTCTGTCCAGTTGATGGCGTTACAGACGGTTGAGTCAGCTTGAGCACAAAGATCCCTGGTTCCACAGGTAACTTAAGTGCGGTGCACTTTGATAGGCCATCGGCAATGGCGTTCTGAGCTCTTGGAACATGCTCCATCTGTAGGCCGTCAAAGTGCTCTTATAGCTTTCTCACTTCGTCGACGTAGGCTTCCATCAACGGACTCTGATAGCTCTTGTTCACTTGGCGGACGACAAGCTGCGAGTCACCCCTGACAATGAGCTTCTTGATCCCAAGGTCTGCCGTGATCCTGAGGCCGGCAAGCAAGCCTTCATACTATGCAGTATTGTTTGTTGCTTGCTCCTTGGGAAAGTGCATCTGGACTACGTACTTGAGGTGCTGGAGCAAGAAGAACCCGACCGCAGTTGTGCGATCAGGGTGGTCCTCAATATGAAAGATGATAGGCGTGCTGGACCATTTCAGAAGCTTGCGTGACTCGACAGGTGGTTCCGCCGCATTGACTTCCCGCACCCACTGCTTGAGTTGGCGGTGCGAAGTATGCAGAGAAGCACCACCGTCAATGCACAAGACCTCTGTGGCTTTCTGGAACTCCTGCTCACTGGTCTCGACACCATCCATGTCTTCGTCGTCGTCGTCATCTTCATCCTTGTCGCGGCCGCGGGGAGGTCTGTCTCCTTGCCGCTGCTTGGCCTTGCCGCGGCGTCCTCCCCGGCCGGCGTGCTTCTTGCCGGATTCTCCAGCGCCTCCTTGGGCCCTCTCCTTGTCGCGTTGCTCGTATTCAGCCTTTTGCTGCTGGACAAGCTGCTCGACCTTCTTGCAGCTCTGGAGGTCATGGCCCTTGGTGCGGTGGATCTTGCAGTACTGCTTGTCGGTGTCGTCCTGCTTGTCGGCGACCGCCACAGTCTGGCAGTTGGTGCATGCGGCAATCTCCTTGCCGGAGCTACCAGCTTTGGCTTTCTTGGCGCCACCTTCGTTGCCGGACTGCTCAATGACTAGCACATCTTTGCCTTTCTTCTTCCTGTTGTTCCGCCGCCGGTTTTTCCTTGCCGGGGCAGCATCCTCGCTGTCAGATCCTCCTGCTCCTGTATTCTCTCCGGGGAGTTTCCTCCCTTCCTCAGCACGTGCACACTTGTCGGCCAGGGCATACAGCTCACTGACGTCTCTGATCTTGCACATCGCCATCTCCTCCCGCATCCTGCGGTTACGCACGTTCTGATGGAACGCGCTGATGACCGCGGCAGGGTGGACATCTGGGATGTTGTGCTGTACACGGCTGAATCTCTGAATGTACTTGCGCAGGGGCTCTCCTTCCTTCTGGGCGAGCAGATGAAGGTCACTCTCTTGGCCATGAGGTTTGTGGCCGCCTGTAAAGGCGCCGGCAAACTGATGGCATAGGTCTGCCCAGGAGGATATGGAGTTGTCCGGCAAGTGCATGAGCCAGGACCTGACGTTGGGCTTGAGCACCAGCGGGAAGTAGTTGGCAAGGATCTTGTCGTCCCGCCCCCCGGCAGCCTGCACCGCGATGGTGTAGATGCTGAGGAACTCCGATGGATGCGACTTGCCGTCGTACTTCTCAGGTACGTCTGGCTTGAAATTCTTCGTGCTGGGCCACTGGACCTGCCGCAGCTCACGAGTAAACGCAGGGCAACCTACCGCGTACGGCAAGTCGCCTGGTTCCCCTGGCGCATGCATGTCGACAGAGGGCCCAGCGCACTGGTCCGATTGACGTCACGCTTCTCTTCGGCGCTCGATGCGTGTACGAGCGTCTTCTTGCTGTCGTTCGTGAAGAACTTGGCGCCGATCGCGACGAGCTTGTGGATCTGATGACGCGGTGGAGTCGCTGTTGAGGTGGATCCGGTGAGTCGGCGATCTTGGCCTTCGGGGCGGAGAGTGCACAGTGGTTGCACCCCCACCGGTTTTGTCGCCATCGGCTCGTGCCTGGCTGACTTGCCGCGGCTGCGACGTGCTCAGCTGCTGTTGAGTGTCGCCGTTGGCGAAGCCAATGAGACTCTGAATGGTGGCCCTCCAGTCGTCGATCTTGTCTGCCGTTCGAGGGTAGTCCAGGAGTAGTTGAGCTCGCGCCAAAGCTTCTGCTGTAGTGGCGGGTGGCGATGGCGAACAGTGCGAGGAGCGGGATATGCTCGGACTTCTAACTATGTTAGAAGGAGCAGTATCCCGTCCAGGCGACCGTGCCTCGCTCGTGCCAGCATGTTGGCGTGCATGCTGGTCTTGAGCACTCCGAGATCCACCAGCTCGATCTTGGTCCAGCAAACGCATGGTACCGTGAGTACCATGACGCTGCCGGCCCCGCACCTCCTGAGATGGGCGCGGTGCATGTACGGACGCCGAGGTCTTGGAGTGCGCCCGGTCGTTGTGGGAGCCGGCTAAGCCGCCGATGGGCAGCGCAGCCTTGTCCTTGGACCTGGCAGCACCGTGAGCTCCCTCGTCGACGCCCGTTCTTCCGCCGGCGTCTGCCCCATCAGCCGTTTGCTCCGGCGGTGGTGGGTTCGGCGCGGACGGAGCAGCCGCCTCCGAAGCCTTCTTCTTCGGCGGCATGTCGATGAAGATGATGAAGATCTAGCTCGTGTGAACGCCGGATCTGGTTCACACAACCTCGACCCCCTACCTGGCGCGCCAAAGATGTCGGGGGACTAATCCACGAGCACCTATGGGACCGGCGGACCGAGTCCCTTTCGGTTCGGCGGGGGCGAGGGTCGCACGAAGAGCGGATCGAGGCGAAGCACACGAGCAGTTTACCCAGGTTCGGGCCGCACGGATGCGTAAAACCCTACTCCTGCTTTGTGGTTTGTATTGAGTTCTTGCTCGGGAGCACGGAGTGCTACAGTACACCCCAGCAGCTAACGAGACCGAGCGTGAGTGTTCTCTTCCTCCTCCCCTCTACGTTGCGCATGGGCCTCCTTTTATATGCTCAAGGGGTCACCGACAGGTGGCAACGTAGACAAGGGTAAAAATGGAAAGGTGTTGCGGTTGGTACAGCTACCTGCTACAGTGTATCATACCTAACCCTGACGGCAGGGGACCAGGGCATTAAATGCCCGTCTGCGTCGCCTAAATAGTGCAAAAGGGACCGTCAGGGACGCCACCGCTCGCCACGATGGCAATCTTGTCAGCGCCGCTTGCCACCGCGCACCGCTGGCTGCACAGCCTCCCGCCACGTACCCTGGAAGGGTCCCAGAGCGACACGTTGGTGGATGTGCTGGAGCGCGGACACAGAGTGGTGGCTTGCCGCGGCAAGCGCCTTGCCGCGGTCGTTGTCTTGTCGCGTCCGGGAGCTTGTCGCTCACCGGGCCTTGCCGGGACGCGTGGCGCGTCGCGGCAAGTTCCTTGAGATGCCTTGGTTGGCCTTCCCGGCAAGCTCCTCTTGCCGGGGTCTTGTCTCCTTGGCTTGGATACTTTGTCCTTGAATGGCTCCAAAGGAGCCACGGAGGACCTTGGCGGTCACCCGGCAAGCCTTGCCGCAGGATGCTGCGACTGCCCGTGCACAAGTTCGGGATACTAGGGTACCCCTACTCTAGTACACTGACAACGCTCCTCCGTCGTACTAATACTCCAGTGGAAAACTTGAGTATACCGCATGGTTCTTTGCTCCTCCTCAGGTCGTCAGCAACATTCATATGAGCACTCGAATAACAAGGCCCCGTCTTCCAGCAGTAATGAGCCATCAAATCACAAAGGCCCTGGCCTCTCGTGAAGCCGACCAAGCAAGACTGCCCTGCCCTCTAGCCTTTTAAATGTATACTTTTGTACAGTAGTAGTATCGACGGATAGCGCCGTGGGGCAAACTAACAGGATGAAATTAAAGAAAAAAGGTGGTACATGTAGAGAGCGCTCATTGCCAAATGATGCGGAGCATCCCATGATCATCCCCATGGACCCACCATCGTCACATCAAGAGCCAAGAGGACCCATGACACGAGCACGAGCCAGAGCTCTCGAGAACGAGGTGACTTCTTTCCTTAGTGATATCACATATGATCCACTCAAGACATGGTTACTACCTAAGTCCGATATGCTATGCATGATCAAGTGTCAAGAGGAGCCTCCTGAAGATGCACGTGAAGACGGACAAGCCGCCAAGTCCACGGATGGAGAGAACCATCGGAAACGGGCAAGTTCACCTTCCAGGGCCCGGACATCCGGCCAAGAGCCCGGACATCCGGCCCCTGGAGATGCCACCACAACAGCCGCAGCCCAGCCAGAAAAGCTACAGGGCACGGACATCCGGCCCCGCGCCCCGGACATCCGGCCTCCCAGGAAGCTCCGGAAATCCGGCCCTCTGCCCGGAAATCCGGCCCTGTCTATCCAGAGACCACAGAAGTCTTCACCGCCAGCCCGGACATCCGCCCCCCCAAGCCCGGACATCCGGCCACTCCTGAAGCCCCAGACATCCGGCCCGACGCCCGTACATCCGGCCTCGCCTCTCTGTGAACAGTGAAGGGCCGAAGTGCATGTACCCTCTCGCCCCCCTAGACTATATATACTTCATCCCCTTCCTCTTTCGAGGGTTAGCAAAGTTGTACCTCAGATGTGAGGATAGCGTTTGCTCATCCATACGGATCATCTCCCCGAGAGTGACCGCGGCCCCTCTCCGGAGAAGATCCACCTTGGATTCAAGACCCCTTTACGGGAAGATCCCCTTGTGGATTCAAGACCTCCTCATGAAGAAGAACCGGCTACCCTTTTGTATCGTCCTTAGTTGTCCATGGATTCGTGTATCGTTCTATGTACCCGAGGATCTAGCACATGTGTGACTTGTTCTTGTTTGGTTTGAGTGATTCTCTTGTGTTTCCCCTCATTTTCTCTCCCGTGTTCTTTGTGTTCATCGTTGCGATCCGCTCCTTTCGTGAAAGATTGGCCATCTAGGGTTCCACCCTACATCATCTTGGTATCTAGAACCAGGTTGATCACGATTTCGGAGCCTCCCCGTTGTGTTTCTAGCCTTATTTTGTTGTTTTTCGTCCTAATCCGAAAATTGCCCCACAAAAATAGCCCCATTTTTTCTGTGATTTGTTGGTGTGATGAAGTTTTGTTGGATTTGATCCGCGGATTTCGTGTGTTGCAGGTAGATCTAGCTTTACCCCACCTTTTCCCCAAATTCCATCCACAAAATCTTCCGAATTTTGCCCCGGATTTGACCTCTCCACGTGGTGTTCTTCGAATTCATCCTCGGATCCAGCGCCCGGACATCCGGCCCGACCAGCCCGGACATCCGGCACCCCGGACATCCGGCCATCATCCCCGGACATCCAGCCCCTGGCAGCAAAACAACCCATCCACCATACGTTTCCCGCCTAACTCTCAACAAATTTTGTTCCAGTGCCCACATACACTTCCGCATACCTCCACCACTTCCGCATAGCACCAACCAAGCCTTTCCTGCTACTAACTCCGACAATTTTGCCAAATTTTGTGTTGAGAATTTGAGTTGCGGTACCGTATCCTTTTGTGTTTCGGCTATCTACGTATGGTTCGACATCGACATCACCGCTGCTCATTTTCGCCACGGATGCGTAATCAACAACGACCACCTCGACTACGACTTGGTATTCGTGCCACCATTTTGACACCATATCGGAAGCAAGACCGGTAACCTCATCTTGGTATTGGACATATCACTCTTGCCATTACTTCGATAGCCATCATAGCCTTACTCCTTTGCGTTGCTTACCCATCAAGACTAGCCATTGAATATTGCCGGCAACAAGACTTGTGCACATTAGTGATCATACTTCCCGTAGCATACATACATAATTGTTGCCTATATTGGTATCATCTCTTGTGTCACAAAGTTGTCATCGCATACTCACTTGTTATCTTGGTTCGTCAAGCATTGCATGAGAAAAGAGCTCAAACATCAAAGATCCAAACAAGCTTTTAAGCAAAGAGGAAAGATAAGCAAAGAGCTTTTAAGCAAGAACCATAGCATCATAAAACATTAAGATTGTCATACTCGATCATCTTGGATCATATCATAACAACACCTTGCATACAAAGTATTTGGGATAGAAGTCGTTACATTTTTGCTAAGTAGGTTGTGCACAAGTTCTTGTATCCCCTATCGTGCAATCGTGCTAGCGTCTCTCTAGTGTTGTGCAACAAGAGCATTTTCGTGGATTCCACATTTTGGCTCACCCTTGGTTGCACAACCCCACTTATCTTTTTGCGTCTGTGTTTCCGTGTACCTTATATGCTTGGTCTACTTGTTACATTGCATCTTGTGAATCTTTTCCAACATTATTGAAGCTCACTTACAATTACATCAAATTTTGTGCCACCATCCTAACCAAGCTCCACCAAAAGCTTTTACTTGTGTAGGTGTGAGAAGCCGGCAAGAACTCATACCAATTGTGCTATTTCCTTGTCCTACATTGGAGTGATCCTCGATCCACTTTCAACTTCAGTCAAGGTACATTTGGTACTTGTTCTTCTCTTTCTACCACTCACATTTGTCTTGGAATGATGGATAGGCCAAGTACTTCTACCAACCCGCTCTTCATGGAGCAAGACAACGACATGAACTACTTCATCACCAAGAGTCACCTCTTTGGTGCACAACGTGCTTTCCATCAACAGCAACAAGCTATGAGTGAACGCATCGACAACCTTGCCGCCGACTTGCGACTTTCCGAGCAACGTACAAGGGACTACTTTGACCACAAGCTCGATGATCACAAGCAAGAGAATGACGCAAGGATGGACGAGATTCGTGCTTTGTTGCTCAACCGCTCTTCTTCCACTTCAAGAAGGAGCCGTTCAAGTTGCCATTCCGACTTTACCCTCTCCGACTCAAGTACACCGACTTCGAACACTCTTTGTCTAGCCGCGCGCACCGACCGTCAAGCAAGCCTCAATCCACGTCGAGACACCGACTCTCAAGAGCACCGATGACGTCAAGCCGAAGAAGCCTTTGCGCTAGCTCGAGAACGACAACAACAATGCCAACATGAAGAGGAAGAACGCTCGCGTCTACACCAAAATGCACAAGATGCCGAGGCTCAACGTCAAGAACAACAACTCCGTGATGCTCAAGCACTTGAGGCGCAACAAGCTCTACGCGATGCGAGTCGAGCCATTGCCGACCGAGGCCGTCAAGCCCGTGACGAAGAGGAAGCAATACGCGAAGAAATTCATGAACGACGACTTCAAGCTCACATGCATCGTCAAATTCCTCCTCGAGCTCGACGCGCTCCTCCACAAGCTCGCCAAGACCATCAAGTTCATCAAGAGCATGGAAATAATGACAACCCTCCACGACAAGAGCAACACGAGGTTGACAACCCTCCGCGACAAGAGCAACACGAGGTTGACAACCCTCCGCGACAAGAGCACCACGAGTTGAACAATCATCTACAACATGGGCGTCATCATCCCCGACCCCAACACAATGAAGAGCAACGCTACGGCAAGCTAAAGTTCACCATGCCCAAGTTCAATGGAAGCAATGACCCCGAAGAGTACATCTCATGGGCATTGAAGGTTGACAAAATCTTCCGCTTGCACAACTATGAAGAAGAGAAGAAGATCGTAATGGCATACCTTGAATTCCAAGACTACGTCCTCATTTGGTGGAACCAAGTCATTGAGCGTCGAGCGACAAGAGGTGAACCACCCATCACCACTTGGACACAAATGAAGGATGTCATGAGAGCACGATTCGTGCCAAACTACTATGACCGCGACCTCTTCAAGAAACTTTAACAACTCAAGCAAGGAACCAAGAGCGTTGAAGAGTACTACAAGGAAATGGAGATTGCCATGATATGAGCCAATGTCAAAGAAGATGATGAGCAAACTATGGCAAGGTTCTTGAATGGACTCAATCATCCTATCAAGAAGATTGCCGACTTCCAACCATACTCGAACCTCATCGAGCTAGTGCATCAAGCTAGCAAAGCGGAACGGCAAGTACAAGACGACTTCAAGTATGCCATGTTCTCATCCAAGTCCTATGGCCTCTCCAACAATCAAGCTTCGACGACTCCTACACCTTCTACCTCAACCAAGCCTTCTACAAGCAACGGCGACAAGTCAAGTTACAAGAAAGCTTCGACAAGATCAAGTCGTCCTCCTACTACAAGCAACTTCAAGAAAGCTCCATCATCATCTACTCCACCCGATGAGACCATCAAGACAAGTTCTATCAAATGCTTCACATGCGGAGGCTGAGGCCACAAGTCCTTCGAGTGCACAAACAAGCGCACCATGATCCTCAACGACGACGGAACCTATGACTCAATGAGTGAAGGAGAAATGGAAGCTCTTGAGCAAGTGGCCATGCACCGACAAGTGAACAATGAAGATGAAGATGGCCAAGTCTTTTGCGATGAAGATTCAAGTCCCGCTCTTGTTGTCTCCAAGGTCTTGACTCTTCAACATCAACAAGACGAAGATCAAAGATGCCATATCTTCCACACAAAGGCCGGCATTAATGGACATTCCGTCAAGGTCATCATCGATGGAGGTAGTTGCCACAACTTAGCAAGTGAAGAACTATGCTCCAAGCTCCAATTGGTCAAGATGAAGCACCCTCATCCTTACAAGGTTCAATGGCTAAGCGACACCGACACCATACAAGTCGAGCATAGAGTACAAGTCTCTTTCAAGATCGGCGCCTATGAAGACACATTGGAATGTGATGTCCTTCCGATGACCGTTTGCCACCACCTCCTTGGACGGCCATGGCAATTTGACCGTGGTGTCATTCACAATGGGCGTACAAATCACTATAGCTTCAAGATGAAAGGGAAAGAGTTCGTGCTACGTCCTATGTCTCCAAGCCAAGTGCTCGCCGACAAGCAAGCCACCCATCATGGAGAAAATAGTGAGAGAGCGACCCACCAAAAAGAGAGTGAGCGCCACAAGCCCAAATTGAGTGCCTCCACGATGAGCGACAAGAAAAACTTAGTTCTCTTTGCCACCAAACGTGAGATGAGAGAAGTGTGTGAGAACCCATCAAGTGTCCTACACTATGTCCTATTGTGCAAGGACGAGGTCACAAAAACTAACAACTCTCATGATCTACCTTTGGTGTTATCTTCTCTATTGCAGGAATTTCAAGATGTTTTCCCCGATGAGCTAGCTCCGGGTCTACCTCCACTACGAGGCATTGAGCACCGAATTGATCTCATCCCCGGAGCGCCGCTTCCCAACAAAGCTCCATACCGCGTCAACCCCAAAGAAACCAAAGAAATACAAAGGCAAGTAAAGCATATCATAGACCATAGACATGTGCGTGAAAGTTTGAGTCCTTGTGCCGTACCGGTCATTCTTGTGCCCAAACGTGACGGTAGTTTTCGCATGTGCTCCGATTGTAGACCTATCAATGCTATCACCGTTCGTTATAGGTATCCCATTCCACGCCTAGATGATATGCTTGATGAGCTTAGCGGTGCCACTATATTTTCCAAAATTGATCTTAAGAGTGGTTACTATCAAATCCGCATACAAGAGGGTGATGAATGGAAAACCGCCTTCAAAACCAAGTTTGGTTTGTATGAGTGGTTAGTCATGCCTATGGGTCTTTCGGAAGCACCGGGCACTTTTATGCGCCTCATGAATCATGTCTTTCACCCTTACATTGGTATATTTGTTGTGGTCTACTTTGATGATACTCTTGTGTTTAGCAAATCTATCTAAGAGCATGTCACCCATGTCCGCAACATTTTGCAAACTCTTAGGAAAGAGCGTCTCTATGCTAATATGGAGAAATGCCTTTTGGTGTTGATAAGCTCGTTTTCTTAGAGTTTGTTGTCTCTTCTAAGGGTGTTCATGTAGATGAGTCCAAGATCAATGCTATTACGACTTGGCCGCAACCAACCAACTTGCATCAAGTGCGTAGTTTCCTTGGCCTTGCGGGTTTCTATCGTTGCTTTGTAAAGGATTTTAGCACCATTGCTTCGCCTTTGCATGCTTTGAGCAAGAAGAATGCGCCTTTTGTTTGGGGACCATCCCAAGATACCGCATTCAATGAGCTTAAGAATTTTCTTACTCATGCTCCCGTGCTTGCATTACCCAATTTTGACAAACCTTTCGAAATTCATTGCGATGCTAGTGGTAATGGCATAGGAGGCGTGTTAACGTAAGAGAAGTGACCCATTGCATACGTTAGTGAGAAACTATCCGTAGCGCAACTCAATTACCCCATCTATGACAAAGAGCTATATGCTTTAGTGTGAGTTTTGCATGAATGGGAACATTACCTTCGCCCCCATGAGTTCATCATCCATACCGACCATGAAACACTTAAATACCTTAAGGGTCAAACTAAGTTGAACAAGCGTCATGCTAAATGGAGTGAATTTATTGAGTCATTTCCCTATGTCATCAAGTACATTAAGGGTAAAGAAAATGTTGTGGCGGATGCACTTTCCCGTATATGCATGCTTGTCACTAACCTTGAGTTGAATGTCATTGGTTTTGAGCATATCAAAGAGTTGTATGAACATGATCCTACATTCGCCATACCTTATGCCAAGTGTTTGATGCATACTTCTTGGGATCGATACTACATCAAAGATGGATATCTTATGAGAGCTAACAAACTTTGCATCCCCGAGTCCTCTTTTCATTTGTTGCTTTTGCAGGAATCTCATGGAGGCGGACTCATGGGACACTTTGGATGCGACAAGACATTTGCTACGCTCTCCAAGAACTACTTTTGGCCCAAGATGCATCGCGACGTCAATCGCTTCACCAACCGTTGTTCTACATGTCGCAAAGCTAAGTCTAAAGCCCAATCTCATGGCCTCTATATGCCACTTCCAATCCCATATCAACCATGGGAAGATATTAGCATGGACTTTGTGCTTGGTTTGCCTAGAACTAGAAATGGCAAGGATTCCGTTTTTGTTGTTGTGGACCGTTTCTCCAAAATGGCTCATTTCATTCCTTGCAACAAGATAGACGATGCTTCACATATTGCAAATTTGTTTTGTAGGGAAATCTTGTGCCTTCATGGAGTGCCAAAGATGATTGTCTCGGACCGCGACGTCAAGTTCTTGAGTTACTTTTGGAAGACCTTATGCGCCAAGCTCGGAATCAAGCTCTTGTTCTCTTCGGCATACCATCCACAAACCGATGGCCAAACGGAGGTCACCAACCGTACGCTCGCCACCCTACTACGCGTGTTGATAAAGAAGAACATCAAGGAGTGGGAAGAGTGCCTACCCATCGCCGAGTACGCCTACAACCGAGCAAGACATTCGACTACCGGCAAGTCCCCCTTCGAGGTCGTCTATGGCTTCAACCCATTGTCCCCATTGGACATTCTGCCTCTACCGCTACAAGAGCGCACAAACATGGATGCGAGTGCACGAGCCAACTTCCTTAAGAAGATGCATGAAGATACAAGGAACACCATCGAGCGCCAAGTACAACAACTTGTGACCAAGCTTAACGCCAACAAGCAACCCATGATGTTCCATGTTGGAGATCTTGTGTGGCTACACCTTCGCAAGGACCGCTTCCCCAATGAACGCAAGTCCAAGCTCCTACCACGAGCGGATGGACCCTTCAAGGTGCTTGCACGCTACAACAACAATGCATACAAGATCGACATCCCACGCGACAAGTACTCCATGAGCGACATCTTCAACATCAAAGATCTCTCCCCGTACCATGGTGATGAGGATTCCGATCCGAGGTCGGATCTTTCCCAAGGGAGGGGAGATGATGCGGAGCATCCCATGATCATCCCCATGGACCCACCATCGTCGCATCAAGAGCCAAGAGGACCCATGACACGAGCACGAGCCAGAGCTCTCGAGAATGAGGTGACTTCTTTCCTTAGTGATATCACATATGATCCACTCGAGACATGGTTACTACCTAAGTCCGATATGCTATGCATGATCAGGTGTCAAGAGGAGCCTCCTGAAGATGCACGTGAAGACGGACAAGCCGCCAAGTCCACGGATGGAGAGAACCATCGGAAACGGGCAAGTTCACCTTCCAGGGCCCGGACATCCGGCCAAGACCCCGGACATCCGGCCCCTGGAGATGCCACCACAGCAGCCGCAGCCCAGCCAGAAAAGCTACAGGGCCCGGACATCCGGCCCCGCGCCCCGGACATCCGACCTCCCACGAAGCCCCGGAAATCCGTCCCTCTGCCCGGAAATCCGGCCCGGTCTATCCAGAGACCACAGAAGTCTTCACCGCCAGCCCGGACACCCGCCCCCCCAGCCCGGACATCTGGCCACTCCTGAAGCCCCGGACATCCGGCCCGACGCCCGGACATCCGGCCTCGCCTGTCTGTGAACAGTGAAGGGACAAAGCCCATGTACCCTCTCGCCCCCCTAGACTATATATACTTCATCCCCTTCTTCTTTCTAGGGTTAGCAAAGTTGTAGCTCATATGTGAGGATAGCTTTTGCTCATCCATACGGATCATCTCCCCGAGAGTGACCGCGGCCCCTCTTCGGAGAAGATCCACCTTGGATTCAAGACCCCTTTACTGGAAGATCCCCTTGTGGATTCAAGACCTCCTCACGGAGAAGAACCGGCTACCCTTTTGTATCGTCCTTAGTTGTCTGTGGATTCGTGTATCGTTCTATGTACCCGAGAATCTAGCACATGTGTGACTTGTTCTTGTTTGGTTTGAGTGATTCTCTTGTGTTTCCCCTCATTTTCTCTCCCGTGTTCTTTGTGTTCATCGGTGGGATCCGCTCCTTTCGTGAAAGATCGGCCATATAGGGTTCCACCCTACATCACCTGCCTTCTAGCCTTTTAAATGTATACTTTTGAACAATAGTAGTATCGATGGATAGCACCGTGGGGCAAAACTAACAAGATGAAATTAAAGAAAAAGGTGGTACATATAGAGAGCGCTCATCGCCAAATTATGCATATAGTACTATTAAAAAAGCTAGTGCGTGCTTAGATGGGGTGCTAAAGTCTATTAAAGAAATTAGCATACCTATTTAATTCTTTGACAACTAAACTCCTTCATGCTTTGGGTAAACTTCTCTCATTTAAGTTTTTTCCTAGAATTACATATCTCATTTAAGTGTTTTGCGTATGTGGCATGCTTAGAGCGTGGTTAATACTATAGCCAACTGCTGGCTATATGATGTTGGCCATATATATTGACATTGTACATATATAATGTGAAGAAACGAGTAGTAGTACTACCAACTACAAGATGAACTGTAAGAAATACTAGTATGTACGTACTGAAGAGTTAAAGTAACGAGAAGGAACATGACATATTTCTGCTAGGGGCTGAGCACAACACAACCCTCAAATAAAACTAAGCACCCTAAAATTAAACTAACCAACTAATCTGGTAGACACTGCATTAGAACCACCATGAGCAACGACACTGCCACCTTACTCGGACTCCTCATCCACATGCTCGACTTCGTCCTTGTACCTCTTCCTCTTGGCCGGTACTTTGCTTGAAATGCACACTTGGCTCTCGCTCTTCATCCAACCCTTGTAGATATTGAAACGAAGGTAGGCATCCATTGCAGCGTACTAGATGTGGTCTCTATCTAATACATTCCACTGCCATGCAAGATGAAACTCGGGCGGAGGATTTGTCAGTTTACTGTATGAAGGATCAACCATGGCTCCTACCAGGGTCAGCATTGAAGGCTGGCGGGAGGACACCAGCCCATTCTTCTAGAGGTCAAAGGGCTGGACTACAACAAGGCCTATCCGATTCATGACTCCTATATCGTTTGTAAAGTCTACAGTACGAATTTGACTTTGCCGCCCACGAGGAAGTTCTTAAAATCCCCGCACTCAACGTCGGCATGGCATATGTGGTAGAGCAAGCGCAACTTATGCACGCAAACCTGGATCACGGCGGGCTTCTTCCTCTCTTCCTCCTTTAGATTCTTCTCTTTTCCCAGGACTGTGGTGTACTCAACATCTAGCCCAGCGACCCACTCATCACCATTTGACTTTTCGAACATGTGTCTGAAGCGAGCAAAAAGAATGGGTGTAGGTGATGTCGAACTCATCATCGGTGATGGTTCCAACCTTCTACTCACCGCTGATCATGGAGATTTGGGATGCCATGGATTTGGGAGGAGGGTTAGGATTAGTGTAACTGCTGTAATGTAAAAGGACGGGACGACTAGGAGCGAATTGCCGTAATGTTAAAGGACAACCGGGGATGAGTAGAAGCGAACTCCTAGCGGTTTTCCGATTGTAAAAATGTTGAGTGGGGCGTGCGAATGGCAGGGTGACGGCCGGGAACGAGTAGAAGCGAACTGCTAGAGGTTTCCGATTGTAAAAATGCTAAGTGGGGCGTGCGAACGGTAGGGTAGTGGCTTGCCCAATGGATAAATGGATTCATGCACAGTACTATGGGGGGCCAATTAGATGTCATGTCTACTAGATGCCCAATTAAAAGGCTTCATGCATCTGCGTGTTCGCACATCAAGCATCGGGAAAATTACAGGTGATACGGGTTTCTGAGAGCCCTTGGATCTGAGATCGAAGGGTTGCATGGCAGGATTCTATACCTATGGGTGAATATCCTATCCTGGAGGGTTATTCCGCAAATTTTCAGCAACTTAGCATGTGACCGTTCGATCTCAGATCCAAAGGGCTGTCAGCAGCCCGTATCATGGTCGCACCTACCACGGCCGTCGCTTCGCTCGTGCGGTCGCGCCCTTGGAGATTTCATACGGCTATAAATGAGCATTTTTTGCCTACTTCGCATGCATGAAACTACTTCCTCCCACCAGGTGCATTAGGCTATCTGATGTTGGCATGCCATACATAGTCATCACTTATAGTCACTCATACAACAAGGTTAGCTATAAGGTTGGCTATAAGACTATTTTTTTACTTCTCTCTATCTCTTTCTTCATAGTATTAAATGCATTTGCCAAGGAGTAAGTAGCTAGGTAGTACATTACTTGGCACATGTATACGATGGAGGTGGTTAGGAATCGGGAGACTCACGCCGGTCATAGCGCCGCGGTAATGATGATAATGGCAAGTCAAATCACAGGGCCCCACATGTCCAGCCGTAACGAGCCGTCAAATCACACAGCCCTACATTTGCAGAAGCCTACTCCCTCATCTTCTCGCCTCTTTGTCGAACCGACTAGGCGGAACTACCCCACCTACCATGTGGGAAAAGCCCCGCCCTCGACTTTTAAATACTGTAATTTTGTATCCATGGATTGAGCCATGGAGCAAAGCGTGAAGAAAATGGTGGTACACATGTATACAACACACCCATCGCGTTCGCATCGCAACCAGACGGTCGGTCGGTCTGGCACACTGCTCTCCGAATGGAACGTGTGTCATATTGCGTTTGCACACACATGTGGGACCGCAATTGAGAACCGGCCATAAGCACACTCCCCCGTCCCCGCAAGTCGGTTGAGTTAATAGAAGAGAGAGACGAGCGATAGTAGTTGAGCAGTGATGTACAAACGTCGGTGCCTGGACGATTCCTGCATGACACGGGAGATCAGTTCATCCATGCATGTGACCAGACACCAGCAGACGGCTGGATTGGCTATCGTCTACATATTGTGCAGGCTGTGTTCTACAGGGTTGTAGTTCTGATGAGAAATCTAAAAAAGGTTTCTTGTCATCTCGCAATATTAGGTGTCATGTGCTTCGGATCACCGTCAGGGTTAAACAATGACAATTGCGTTCCTCGAAGGCGCTAGTCATTGGGGGCACACGCACAAAGACTACTCGGCTGCCATCTAGGTCAAGCCGGCTATGTTAATTAGGACATCTATCGATTGACCCGTTTTCTACGAGTTTGTCTTTAATTTGAGCTTTGATCCTCGTCTAGTTTGTCCGTCAGGATTCATGTTGTCTCCTTGGGGCAGTGAGGTTATGGTTTCTTGTCATGTGGCATTTTCATGTTATATGTTAATCCGGTGCTTCAGCTGAAAATGATGACAATTGCGCCTCCGGGGCACGTGCGTGAAGACTTCTCGATAGTCCTTGATGAGGTCAAGCCTGCTCTGGTACAAAAAAGAAAACTACTCCACTATATAGGCAGGAGCCTCCACGCTTGCTTGCTAGTGTTTCTATCTTCACACTCTCTCGTCCTCTCCAGATGTAAACACGACAGTGGTGGCCACACACTCTCTCTCTCTACTCACCGCTGGTCATAGATCCGGCTGGATCCCCTCCGCCGGGGAAGGTGAGAAGGTGAATTGCTTACGCGGTCCTCCTCGGCGACGGCTCTTACCCACTGTTGATGCGTCCCGATTAGCATGCCTTGTCGTTCTCTCCCACACAGCGCCGGCTAGGGAGGGCCTCTAACCCCTTCTTCCTCGCTGCCGTAGTGTGGGAAGATCTAGCCTCCCTCCGCCCACCTAGCGACATCCTGGCGACCCTCAGGTATAACTTCCTTTGAAACTGGCCTTGCTCTACTGCCCTAGCTCCTCATGTCGCTGCATTTGTATATTTTATGATTTCTCAGGCCCCCTCATAGATAGGATCAATTGGTTGTTCGAAAGCCACCTGAATTTTTACTGTTAAGAGGTAAAACTACCTCATGCATTCGAATCTAGTTGTACTACTTCATGCAGTCAAATCTAGTTGTACCACTTCATGCATTCGAATCTAGTACTACTTGGTTCAAACAGGGAAGAAAGGGAGTGGGGGTGGGTGAAGATTTGTTACCTAAATATAGGACTTGATCGAAAGAGGAAATAATGGGGGCAAAAAGTAGCAGAGGCTGGCTATCCAACTGGTCTCTTGGTCTAATAGGGAAATAAAGGGAAATGAAGTACAAACTCAATATAAACCGCGATATTGGCTGAAAAGGAAAGAAAGTGGGGACTGGGGGACAAGTCAATGGAGTATGTCCAGCACTAGATTTGCTAGCCTCTCACGGTATAAGGTGGCTATACCGAACAAAAATGGGAATAACCCAGATATCCTGTTTGGATGTTTGTTGCCCCGAGCTCCTCTAATGTAATGCCACTAGTAAAATGTAGCAGTCCCACTACTAAAGTAAGAACACGTTAAACCAATGTTGTTTTCAGTGTAATGCCTCCAGTAATATGAATCAATGGCGTTGTTTTCCATGTCCTGCTAAATTTCCCATTAAGATAAGTTTCTTCTTTTCATTAGAAATGCAACTATCCTCATCCACATACTCTCCCTTTCCAAAATACCAACTCTTTAGCAGTTGTTAATGTAATGTTGCTAGTAAAATGAAGCAATGTCACCATTAAAGTAATGTTGTATTTAACGGTTGTCATAGTTAATCCTAATGCCCACACTAATATCTAGCAATGCTGCTGCTTTAGAAATTGCAACAGTCCTTGTAGGATCGACATTCAGAAAAGGGACATGCATCTTTTTCATTTGATGTATGTTTCATCACTTGTTAGTCACCCTCCTTTCCACTTTTTTTTGCAAACAGAGATATACATTTCACGCTTGATCTTAGTTGAACTGCACAAAATGATATCCAAATTATAGTTGAACATTCCACGAGCTTCACGACCAACCTTGGTGTTGCTCAATTTTATTGCAACTAATGAAGAAGAAGCTGCTAGCTCATGGGACCAAGTACTTGCTAACTGCATGCTGCAAACATTGCTACATTTTAGGTGAACTACACAAAATGGTCCCATGAATTGAATTATCTGTGTTGGTGACTAGCGTCATCGCTTCTACGATGGCGTTGGCTGCAGATATGGTTCCCATCATGAGGTATGTTCCTTTTTGGTCTGACCGTTTGCCAAAGATCATGCATGTTGACTCTGCACTTGTGCTACTGTTTTGGCACTGCCATGATAAAGCAGTAATGTTATTATTTTGCACCTTAATCTAGTGGCACTATTAATTTGAGGCAATGTTTTGGCACCGCTAGTGCATATATCAAAAGTGGGGGTTTCCACCGATTTCATTAAAGAAACCCAACCATAGAGAACCATTATCCGACAACATCTCAATGTAAATGGGCAGTTATGCAACTACTACTAGAACGGACTGAGTACTAGCAGGAGACAAGTTCGCCACATAAGCTAGGCAAGTAGGGGGACGCAGCCCCAGCTCAGCCAAGTTTGGATTAGTTGCAATAAAATAGAGATATACACTTCACGCTTGATCTTAGTTGAACTAAAGAAAATGATATCAAATTATAGTTGAACATTCCACGAGCTTCACGACCAACCTTAATGTTGCTCAATTTTATTGCAGCTAATGAAGAAGAAGCTGCTAGCTCATGGGATCAAGTACTTGCTAACTACCTGATGTAAACATTGCTTCATTTTAGGTGAACTACACAGAAAGGTACCATGATTGAATCATCCATGTTGGTGACTGGTGTCATCCCTTCTACGATGGCGTTGACTGCAGATATGTTTCCCATCATGAGGTATGCTCCTTTTTGGTCCGACCATTTGTCAAAGATCCTGCATATTGACTCTGCTCTTGTGCCACTGTTTTGTCACTGCCATGATAAAGGAGTAATGTTATTATTTTGCACCTTAATCTAGTGGCACCATTAATTTGAGGCAATGTTTTGGCACCTCTAGTGCCACTGATTTCATTTTCATATCAAAATAGAGGATTTCCTCCAATTTCATTAGAGAAACCCAACCATAGAGAACCATTATCCGACAACATCTCAGTGTAAACGGCAGTTATGCAACTACTACTAGAACGGACTAAGTACTAGCAAGAGACAAGTTCACCACATAAGTTAGGCAGGTAGGGGGACGCAGCCCCAGCTCGACCAAGTTTGGATTACAACCCAAAAGCTACCACAGAAACATCTGTGGGGTAAGATAGGAACTGAAAGAGCCAACTTTAGCATCCCAGTCTAAGCACCCCTGGCCTCCATCCTTGCGATGCACGGTACACCTCGCTTGCCACCTGCTAGACCCTAGTGCCACTGATAAAATGAAGTAATAATACAGTTAAAATAGAGCTAGTGTCCTCTCTATCATTTCTTTTCTAAAATAGAGCTAGTGTCCTCACTTGTTAATGCTTAAGTGTTTCTGCAAACTGTGGGGCTTAATTTTAGTTGATCTGCACAAAAATAGAGATCGGAATGTCTCAAGGTCCCTCCATGTACTACCACTGTACACTGATGTTCATCACTGGCAGAAGGTGTATCGGGGAGAATTTGGTCGATTTCCAGTATGAGGCCTACCGTATGAGGCATCGCAGGGCCCATCTCACCCTCGCGGCATGGCATATTGTGATACTGTCACAATATTTTCCCATTAAGAAAATGAAGTTCCTTCTATTTATTAGTGTATGTTTCATCAACTAGTGCCACTATAATGTAATCACGCTTTTTCATTATCTGTGCAAACAGGGTTATTCAGCTGCATTTTGGTGGAACTACACAAATGTACGGATGTAACCGGCATATATGCAGAGTGCAAGGTGCCAAGTAAAAATTACCGACACCAACCATGCTCCATCTAAGCATTGGCATCCACCACCGCTGGGATGGCTGGCGCTCCCTGTGGACGGATCTTTCTCGGCAGCAAATCCTCTAATCAAATACTAGTAGCTTATATTGGCACATTTCTAGGGAGTAATATTTTCCGAAAAAAGCACCAATCAATTTTTCGTTATCTATTACCTAATATTAAAGGGAGGAAGCTTTCATAGTTCTCCATATGTCATCGGTTTATGTCTGTCAATTCTATGTAAACCTTAAAGATTGACGGTTGAGATTTGAAAAAAAAAGATCTGCACATGTAAGGGAAAAAACTATTACGGGACGAAGTCCCACACTAATACGACAATTCCAGCTTCCTGTATGTATCGGCTTCTGATCGATCTCATCTAACTGAAAAACTGACTCCCTAGTGATCAGCCAGCGTTCAAACACGAGAAAAAAAGGAAAAGGAGAGGGCAATAGATACGAGGGAGGCTGACTACCAGGCGACGTGGTCTTCTGCCGGCCTCATGATCGGCCTCGCCCACCACCATCGACATGGACATGGAGTCCGGAGGCACCTCACATCCAGCCTGTTAATGGTGGCGGCGGCTGCTCCTGGGGGCACCCGGATTGGTGGACGGGATTAATCTCGCCGTCCGCAAGGAGCCGAGGACAAATTCATCTCATTTTCATGAGATCAGGTCAATGGCTTTCCTGATCTCGAGCTTGTAGTTGATCGCCTGGTTTGCTGAGATCGGTTTTTTATCTTGCGTCTTGCAAACAAGTCCTGCTCCAGGTTTCTGATCCAAGCATGGCGTCACGACGGAAAAGGTAATCCAGACATATTTTACTTGTGTCCAATATTATAGAATTGAAATCATATGCCGGTGTAAAAATTCACAGGGCCTCCAAGCGCGGTCTATACCCCACGCACACCAACATTTTGACCTGACTTGCTTTATGTTGAGTAAATAGGCAATTTCTCGATTAAATTAATCCATGAGTAAATCACTTGCATGGCATTGACTAAGTTGATGACGTACTGACTCTGATCTAAACATGCACGTACTAAGCAAACAGTAGACAAATCTATACATACTGCTAGTACTGCTAATATGAAAATAATCAGGAGTGGGATAAACGTGTTATACCCTCCAGTAGGCCACGCAGAGGCCGCGGCTTTGGTGGCAGCAGCGGCGTCCTCGGCGACCTTCTTGTCGGCTTCAGCTTTCTCGGCGGCGGCACGGTCGGCGGCGGTGGACATGGTGATGATGAAGGCGACGCGGACGTAGAGGAAGTAGACGATCGGAAGCGAGCAGTCGCGTAATCGCTGCCCAAAAACCTATTCGCCCCTCACCCCGTACAGGAACCAGAAGGGCGTGGTTTCGGAGACCTGCTCTCCCGTCGACCGTGTACGTGGCGGACGGGATGGAGTCACCGGCGGCAGCAGCAGCAAAGGAACGACGGTGGGCGTGCGCGTGAGCAGATGTGATCTGTTCGTGGCGGCTAGGGTTAGGAGACGTCGCATACTTATAGGCGCAGCCGCGTGGAGAGACGTGGGCTCGACCCACGTCCGAGTCCGTGACAGCCCACGATCCGACGTCTCAGATCGTGGCCCAGCTGTCAGAAAACTCTCCGTTAGTGACTGGCAAAAATAAGCGCGTAGGTGTGAGCTCGGCTCGGCTCAATCCCGCAACCCGCGGCGCGTCGTGACGAGGCGTGGCGTGGCGAGGCGGGCGGCGGAGGAGGAGTGCGCGAGGGCCTCTTCTCTTCTCAAGCTCCAATAGCATGTAGAAGAGAAACCCTTATAAACCACTCCAACTCTCCTTCCACTTCCGGGGTGGGACTAAACTTCCCACCACACCTAGTGCCATATAACCCACATGGGCCCTTAGAGATTTTTCAGAAATTGCAATATGGGCCTAGAGCCCATCTCAGATTTCAGCAATCCCCCACCAGATCTCGAGGGCCCATTGTGTCCTCTGTTCCAATTGCTGTTTCGATATACCAGTGTTTCAGTGAAGACCTGTTAAGGTTGAACTTCACCTAGAACAAGTGGCTACACTCCTTCACAACTGAACAATGGACTATGCCTTGAATTGTCAGTTTGGCGTAAAGAAGTTTCACTACATGTCTTACTAGTACTAGGCTGCCGAAGGCTGACCCCTCGGGTGGAGCATATAAGTCACACTCCTGGCCTATTCATGAGCTTACTAGAGATCACCCCAATCTCATAGACTGTGACCAGCAGTCGGGCTCATATAGGTGTGTTCCTCCAAAGATCGCTCTGTAGGATAGCATCTTGCTTTTATAAGCTTTGGAACACATTGAGACCGTAGTCATCCTACCATACAGTATCGAGAGTATTGCATCTCCAACGGAGTGGGTTAGTATAGTTACTCTCCTCAGTTCACCACTGGCTTGTTTTCCCAGGTCCTAGTTCACGGGATCTCCGATCACATAGGTTGGGTTACCACCATGGCAACTCATGTGGGTCTCATACCCATCTCCCTCGATGCATTATCTATCACAACACGTGATAGCCCTTTTGTAAAGGGATCTGCCAGATTCTTAGCCGTATGGACATAGTCCAACGCTATCACTCCGGAGTTTCTTAATTTTCTGACAGCTTTTAATCTCATTCTTATGTGTTTGGTGGACTTCATGTTGTCCTTTGAACTCTTCACCTTGGTGATGACAGTCTGATTGTCACAGTTCATAAGGATAGCCGGAACCGGTTTATCAACCAATGGCAAGTCCATCAAAAGATCTCGAAGCCATCTCGCTTCAACACCAGATGTGTCTAATGCCGTTAATTCTGCTTCCATTGTCGATCTCGTTAAGATCGTTTGCTTGCAAGACTTCCAGGAAACAGCGCCACCTCCAAGAGTAAACATATACCCAGTTGTGGCCTTCATCTCATCAGCATCAGAGATCCAATTCGCATCACTATACCCTTCAAGTACCGACGGGTATCCGGTATAGTGAAGTCCATAGTTCATAGTACCTTTCAGATAGCGCATAACTCTCTCAACAGCATGCCAATGTACATCACCCGGTTTGGAAACAAACCGGCTCAGTTTGCTCACAGCAAACGCGATGTCAGGCCTCGTTGCGCTCGCTAGGTACATCAGTGAACCAATGATTTGAGAGTATCTCAATTGATCTTTAGCCATGCCTTTGGACTTTCGAATCAATACGCTAGGATCATATGGTGTTTGAGATGGTGTGCAGTCCGAATATCCAAAACGACTCAACACCTTCTCAACGTAATGGGATTGCAGAAGTGTGATCCCACCCTCATTATCTCTCAGTAGCTTGATGTTCAAGATAACATCAGCCACACCAAGGTCTTTCATCTCAAAGTTCTGAGATAGAAACGATTTGACCTCCTCAATGACTTTGAGGTTTGTTCCGAATATCAGTATGTCATCAACATACAAGCACAGTATAACTCCTTCGCCCCCACCATGGCGATAGTATACACATTTGTCAGCCTCATTAACAACGAAACCAACAGATGTCAGAGTTGTATTAAACTTATCATGCCATTGCTTAGGTGCTTGTTTCAGGCCATATAAAGATTTTATCAACCTACACACCTTTCTTTCCTGACCATCTATCACAAAGCCATCAGGCTGTTGCATGTAGATTTCCTCCTTTAGCTCTCCATTTAGAAAAGCCGTCTTAACATCCATCTGATGGACGAGAAGACCATGTGAGGCCGCCAACGAGAGTAATACTCGAATGGTGGTCAGTCTAGCCACAGGTGAATAAGTATCAAAGAAATCTTCCTCTTCTTGCTGGTCATAGCCCTTGGCCACAAGCCTAGCCTTGTACTTTTCAATCGTACCATCGGGCCTAAGCTTCTTTTTGAACACCCACTTACATCCCAGTGGTTTGCAACCATAGGGACGGTCAGTGATCTCCCATGTCCCGTTAGCCATGATGGAATCCATCTCGCTACGGACCGCATCCTTCCAGTAGTCAGCTTCTGGAGAGGCATACGCTTCTGAAATAGAAGTGGGAGTATCATCCACGAGGTACACGAAGAAATCATCACCAAAGGTCTTTGCAGTCCTTTGTCTCTTGCCCCTACCAAGGGTTTCCTCGTCATCCTCCTCGGGATTTTCATCATGTGTTTGTTCATAATATTCCATAGGGATGGCAGGTTCAGGAGTCTCCTCAGATTCCTGTCTAGAAGTGCTTTGCATATCTCTCATAGGAAAAATATCCTCAAAGAATGTAGCATCCTTAGACTCCATAATTGTACCGATCTTCTGGTCAGGTACCTCAGATTTCACTACTAGAAATCTATAGCCAACGCTGTTCTTAGCGTAGCCCAAATTAATGCAGTCCACGGTCTTATGTCCAAGCTTACGCTTTTTGGGGATCGGCACGTTGACTTTCGCCAAACAGCCCCAAGTGCGCAAGTACGAGAGTGTCGTCCTTCTCTTTGCCCATTTCTCATAGGGAGTGATCTCACTATCCTTTGTCGGAACTTTATTCAGGACATGACATGCCGTCAATATAGCCTCCCCCCACCATGCCTTGGATAAACCCGATGTATCTAACATGGCGTTAACCAAATCAGTTAGAGTACGGTTTTTCCGCTCGGCAACCCCGTTTGACTGGGGTGAATAGGGAGGCGTCCTCTCATGAATAATGCCGTGTTCCGCACAGAAGGAATCAAACTCACTCGAGAAGTACTCTCCACCACGATCTGACCGGACTCGTTTAATTTTCTTTTCAAGTTGATTTTCAACTTCTGCCTTATAGATTTTAAAGTAGTGTAGAGCCTCATCTTTAGTATTTAACAGATACACATAGCAATATCTAGTGGAATCATCTATCAATGTCATGAAGTATCTCTTTCCACCTTTAGTCAACACACCATTCATCTCGCAAAGATCAGAATGTATGAGTTCTAATGGTGCCAGGTGTCTCTCCTCCGCGGCCTTATGAGGCTTGCGAGGTTGCTTAGCTTGCACACATGAAAGGCACTTAGAACCTTTGGCTAAAGTGAAACTCGGGATTAAATCCAACTTGGCTAGCCGCGTCATAACACCAAAACTAATGTGACAAAGACGTGAATGCCAAACTTCAGATTCATTAACATTCGAATGAATATGGTTCACGACTTTATTACAAAAATCTGCGAGGGAAAGGCGGAACATCCCTCCGCTCTCATAACCTTTTCCAACAAAGAGTCCATATTTTGTAACAACTAATTTATTAGACTCGAAAACCAACTTAAACCCTTCTCTACATAGAAGGGAGCCACTAACGAGGTTCTTCTTGATGGCGGGGACATGCTGCACGTTCTTCAGCTGCACGATCCTTCCCGAAGTAAACTTCAGATCGACCGTGCCAACACCATGAACAGAAGCACTCGCGCCATTCCCCATCAATACGGACCCGTGACCTGTGACCTGGTAAGAAGTGAACAATGAAATGTCAGCACACACATGAACACCTGCACCTGTGTCCACCCACCAATCGTTGGGTTGAAACACTGAAAAAACAGTAAATAAATTACCGTACCCAGATGCACCATTCTCATTGTTGCCCACAATCATGTTGACAGACTTGGAGTCCTGTCCTGACTTCTTGTACTTGTTTGGGCACTTGTTGGCCCAATGTTCAACCGAACCACAAGTAAAGCAGCCCTCGTCCTTCTTGTTCTTCTTGAAGGTCTTCTTACCCTTCTTCTTAAAGTCGGTATTGTGTTGGACACCGTTCTTTCCCTTGGGCTTGTGGGAGTTGAAGTTCTTCTGGTTCACCATGTTGGCAACAGAAGTCCCTTCGGCCCCTTTTCCGTGCGAGTCTTTTGCCCTCGAATTCTGCTCAACACTCAGATGGCCAATGACATCCTCCACAGAGAATTCACGCCTCTGATGTTTCAGAGTGGTGGCAAAGTTCCTCCAGGAATTAGGGAGCTTAGCGATTATGCAGCCCGCGACAAACTTGCCCGGTAACTCGCACTTGAGAAGCTCAAGTTCCTTAACAATGCATATTATCTCATGAGCCTGCTCCAATACAGGACGGTTTTCAACCATCTTGTAATCGTGGAACTGCTCTATAATATACATCTCGCTCCCTGCATCGGCGGCCCCGAATTTAGATTCGAGCGCCTCCCACAAGTCCTTGGCGACATGCACATGTAAATATGCGTCGACCAGTTTATCTCCGATCACGCTAAGAACTGCTCCGAGAAACACAACGGTAGCCTCCTTGAACGCCTTCTCCTGTTCAGGAGCAATCGTTCCCGTGGAGACACCGGTGACCCAGAACACGTTCATAGCCGTGAGCCATAACGTGGTCTTAGTCTGCCAACGCTTGAAGTATGTACCGGTAAACTTATCCGGTTTCAGTGCAGCGGCAAAGCCACTTGCCGAGAAATTCCTACACATAATAGGTTTTTGGATTGTTGAGTAAATAGGCAATTTCTCGATTAAATTAATCCATGAGTAAATCACTAGCATGGCATTGACTAAGTTGATGACGTACTGACTCTGATCTAAACATGCACGTACTAAGCAAACAGTAGACAAATCTACACATACTGCTAGTACTGCTAATATGAAAATAATCAGGAGCGGGATAAACGAGTTATACCCTCCAGTAGGCCACGCAGAGGCCGCGGCTTTGGTGGCAGCAGCGGCGTCCTCGGCGACCTTCTTGTCGGCTTCAGCTTTCTCGGCGGCGGCACGGTCGGCGTCGGTGGACATGGTGATGATGAAGGCGACGCGGACGTAGAGGAAGTAGACGATCGGAAGCGAGCAGTCGCGTAATCGCTGCCCAAAAACCTATTCGCCCCTCACCCCGTACAGGAACCAGAAGGGCGTGGTTTCGGAGACCTGCTCTCCCGTCGACCGTGTACGTGGCGGACGGGATGGAGTCACCGGCGGCAGCAGCAGCAAAGGAACGACGGTGGGCGTGCGCGTGAGCAGATGTGATCTGTTCGTGGCGGCTAGGGTTAGGAGACACCGCATACTTATAGGCGCAGCCGCGTGGAGAGACGTGGGCTCGACCCACGTCCGAGTCCGTGACAGCCCACGATCCGACGTCTCAGATCGTGGCCCAGCTGTCAGAAAACTCTCCGTTAGTGACTGGCAAAAATAAGCGCGTAGGTGTGAGCTCGGCTCGGCTCAATCCCGCAACCCGCGGCGCGTCGTGACGAGGCGTGGCGTGGCGAGGCGGGCGGCGGAGGAGGAGTGCGCGAGGGCCTCTTCTCTTCTCAAGCTCCAATAGCATGTAGAAGAGAAACCCTTATAAACCACTCCAACTCTCCTTCCACTTCCGGGGTGGGACTAAACTTCCCACCACACCTAGTGCCATATAACCCACATGGGCCCTTAGAGATTTTTCAGAAATTGCAATATGGGCCTAGAGCCCATCTCAGATTTCAGCAATCCCCCACCAGATCTCGAGGGCCCATTGTGTCCTCTGTTCCAATTGCTGTTTCGATATACCAGTGTTTCAGTAAAGACCTGTTAAGGTTGAACTTCACCTAGAACAAGTGGCTACACTCCTTCACAACTGAACAATGGACTATGCCTTGAATTGTCAGTTTGGCGTAAAGAAGTTTCACTACATGTCTTACTAGTACTAGGCTGCCGAAGGCTGACCCCTCGGGTGGAGCATATAAGTCACACTCCTGGCCTATTCATGAGCTTACTAGAGATCACCCCAATCTCATAGACTGTGACCAGCAGTCGGGCTCATATAGGTGTGTTCCTCCAAAGATCGCTCTGTAGGATAGCATCTTGCTTTTATAAGCTTTGGAACACATTGAGACCGTAGTCATCCTACCATACAGTATCGAGAGTATTGCATCTCCAACGGAGTGGGTTAGTATAGTTACTCTCCTCAGTTCACCACTGGCTTGTTTTCCCAGGTCCTAGTTCACGGGATCTCCGATCACATAGGTTGGGTTACCACCATGGCAACTCATGTGGGTCTCATACCCATCTCCCTCGATGCATTATCTATCACAACACGTGATAGCCCTTTTGTAAAGGGATCTGCCAGATTCTTAGCCGTATGGACATAGTCCAACGCTATCACTCCGGAGTTTCTTAATTTTCTGACAGCTTTTAATCTCATTCTTATGTGTTTGGTGGACTTCATGTTGTCCTTTGAACTCTTCACCTTGGTGATGACAGTCTGATTGTCACAGTTCATAAGGATAGCCGGAACCGGTTTATCAACCAATGGCAAGTCCATCAAAAGATCTCGAAGCCATCTCGCTTCAACACCAGATGTGTCTAATGCCGTTAATTCTGCTTCCATTGTCGATCTCGTTAAGATCGTTTGCTTGCAAGACTTCCAGGAAACAGCGCCACCTCCAAGAGTAAACATATACCCAGTTGTGGCCTTCATCTCATCAGCATCAGAGATCCAATTCGCATCACTATACCCTTCAAGTACCGACGGGTATCCGGTATAGTGAAGTCCATAGTTCATAGTACCTTTCAGATAGCGCATAACTCTCTCAACAGCATGCCAATGTACATCACCCGGTTTGGAAACAAACCGGCTCAGTTTGCTCACAGCAAACGCGATGTCAGGCCTCGTTGCGCTCGCTAGGTACATCAGTGAACCAATGATTTGAGAGTATCTCAATTGATCTTTAGCCATGCCTTTGGACTTTCGAATCAATACGCTAGGATCATATGGTGTTTGAGATGGTGTGCAGTCCGAATATCCAAAACGACTCAACACCTTCTCAACGTAATGGGATTGCAGAAGTGTGATCCCACCCTCATTATCTCTCAGTAGCTTGATGTTCAAGATAACATCAGCCACACCAAGGTCTTTCATCTCAAAGTTCTGAGATAGAAACGATTTGACCTCCTCAATGACTTTGAGGTTTGTTCCGAATATCAGTATGTCATCAACATACAAGCACAGTATAACTCCTTCGCCCCCACCATGGCGATAGTATACACATTTGTCAGCCTCATTAACAACGAAACCAACAGATGTCAGAGTTGTATTAAACTTATCATGCCATTGCTTAGGTGCTTGTTTCAGGCCATATAAAGATTTTATCAACCTACACACCTTTCTTTCCTGACCATCTATCACAAAGCCATCAGGCTGTTGCATGTAGATTTCCTCCTTTAGCTCTCCATTTAGAAAAGCCGTCTTAACATCCATCTGATGGACGAGAAGACCATGTGAGGCCGCCAACGAGAGTAATACTCGAATGGTGGTCAGTCTAGCCACAGGTGAATAAGTATCAAAGAAATCTTCCTCTTCTTGCTGGTCATAGCCCTTGGCCACAAGCCTAGCCTTGTACTTTTCAATCGTACCATCGGGCCTAAGCTTCTTTTTGAACACCCACTTACATCCCAGTGGTTTGCAACCATAGGGACGGTCAGTGATCTCCCATGTCCCGTTAGCCATGATGGAATCCATCTCGCTACGGACCGCATCCTTCCAGTAGTCAGCTTCTGGAGAGGCATACGCTTCTGAAATAGAAGTGGGAGTATCATCCACGAGGTACACGAAGAAATCATCACCAAAGGTCTTTGCAGTCCTTTGTCTCTTGCCCCTACCAAGGGTTTCCTCGTCATCCTCCTCGGGATTTTCATCATGTGTTTGTTCATAATATTCCATAGGGATGGCAGGTTCAGGAGTCTCCTCAGATTCCTGTCTAGAAGTGCTTTGCATATCTCTCATAGGAAAAATATCCTCAAAGAATGTAGCATCCTTAGACTCCATAATTGTACCGATCTTCTGGTCAGGTACCTCAGATTTCACTACTAGAAATCTATAGCCAACGCTGTTCTTAGCGTAGCCCAAATTAATGCAGTCCACGGTCTTATGTCCAAGCTTACGCTTTTTGGGGATCGGCACGTTGACTTTCGCCAAACAGCCCCAAGTGCGCAAGTACGAGAGTGTCGTCCTTCTCTTTGCCCATTTCTCATAGGGAGTGATCTCACTATCCTTTGTCGGAACTTTATTCAGGACATGACATGCCGTCAATATAGCCTCCCCCCACCATGCCTTGGATAAACCCGATGTATCTAACATGGCGTTAACCAAATCAGTTAGAGTACGGTTTTTCCGCTCGGCAACCCCGTTTGACTGGGGTGAATAGGGAGGCGTCCTCTCATGAATAATGCCGTGTTCCGCACAGAAGGAATCAAACTCACTCGAGAAGTACTCTCCACCACGATCTGACCGGACTCGTTTAATTTTCTTTTCAAGTTGATTTTCAACTTCTGCCTTATAGATTTTAAAGTAGTGTAGAGCCTCATCTTTAGTATTTAACAGATACACATAGCAATATCTAGTGGAATCATCTATCAATGTCATGAAGTATCTCTTTCCACCTTTAGTCAACACACCATTCATCTCGCAAAGATCAGAATGTATGAGTTCTAATGGTGCCAGGTGTCTCTCCTCCGCGGCCTTATGAGGCTTGCGAGGTTGCTTAGCTTGCACACATGAAAGGCACTTAGAACCTTTGGCTAAAGTGAAACTCGGGATTAAATCCAACTTGGCTAGCCGCGTCATAACACCAAAACTAATGTGACAAAGACGTGAATGCCAAACTTCAGATTCATTAACATTCGAATGAATATGGTTCACGACTTTATTACAAAAATCTGCGAGGGAAAGGCGGAACATCCCTCCGCTCTCATAACCTTTTCCAACAAAGAGTCCATATTTTGTAACAACTAATTTATTAGACTCGAAAACCAACTTAAACCCTTCTCTACATAGAAGGGAGCCACTAACGAGGTTCTTCTTGATGGCGGGGACATGCTGCACGTTCTTCAGCTGCACGATCCTTCCCGAAGTAAACTTCAGATCGACCGTGCCAACACCATGAACAGAAGCACTCGCGCCATTCCCCATCAATACGGACCCGTGACCTGTGACCTGGTAAGAAGTGAACAATGAAATGTCAGCACACACATGAACACCTGCACCTGTGTCCACCCACCAATCGTTGGGTTGAAACATTGAAAAAACAGTAAATAAATTACCGTACCCAGATGCACCATTCTCATTGTTGCCCACAATCATGTTGACAGACTTGGAGTCCTGTCCTGACTTCTTGTACTTGTTTGGGCACTTGTTGGCCCAATGTTCAACCGAACCACAAGTAAAGCAGCCCTCGTCCTTCTTATTCTTCTTGAAGGTCTTCTTACCCTTCTTCTTAAAGTCGGTATTGTGTTGGACACCGTTCTTTCCCTTGGGCTTGTGGGAGTTGAAGTTCTTCTGGTTCACCATGTTGGCAACAGAAGTCCCTTCGACCCCTTTTCCGTGCGAGTCTTTTGCCCTCGAATTCTGCTCAACACTCAGATGGCCAATGACATCCTCCACAGAGAATTCACGCCTCTGATGTTTCAGAGTGGTGGCAAAGTTCCTCCAGGAATTAGGGAGCTTAGCGATTATGCAGCCCGCGACAAACTTGCCCGGTAACTCGCACTTGAGAAGCTCAAGTTCCTTAACAATGCATATTATCTCATGAGCCTGCTCCAATACAGGACGGTTTTCAACCATCTTGTAATCGTGGAACTGCTCTATAATATACATCTCGCTCCCTGCATCGGCGGCCCCGAATTTAGATTCGAGCGCCTCCCACAAGTCCTTGGCGACATGCACATGTAAATATGCGTCGACCAGTTTATCTCCGATCACGCTAAGAACTGCTCCGAGAAACACAACGGTAGCCTCCTTGAACGCCTTCTCCTGTTCAGGAGCAATCGTTCCCGTGGAGACACCGGTGACCCAGAACACGTTCATAGCCGTGAGCCATAACGTGGTCTTAGTCTGCCAACGCTTGAAGTATGTACCGGTAAACTTATCCGGTTTCAGTGCAGCGGCAAAGCCACTTGCCGAGAAATTCCTACACATAATAGGTTTTTGGATTGTTGAGTAAATAGGCAATTTCTCGATTAAATTAATCCATGAGTAAATCACTTGCATGGCATTGACTAAGTTGATGACGTACTGACTCTGATCTAAACATGCACGTACTAAGCAAACAGTAGACAAATCTACACATACTGCTAGTACTGCTAATATGAAAATAATCAGGAGCGGGATAAACGTGTTATACCCTCCAGTAGGCCACGCAGAGGCCGCGGCTTTGGTGGCAGCAGCGGCGTCCTCGGCGACCTTGTCGGCTTCATCTTTCTCGGCGGCGGCACGGTCGGCGTCGGTGGACATGGTGATGATGAAGGCGACGATCGGAAGCGAGCAGTCGCGTAATCGCTGCCCAAAAACCTATTCGCCCCTCACCCCGTACAGGAACCAGAAGGGCGTGGTTTCGGAGACCTGCTCTCCCGTCGAAAATAAGCGCGTAGGTGTGAGCTCGGCTCGGCTCAATCCCGCAACCCGCGGCGCGGCGCGGCGCGGCGCGTCGTGACGAGGCGTGGAGAGGCGGGCGGCGGAGGAGGAGTGCGCGAGGGCCTCTTCTCTTCTCAAGCTCCAATAGCATGTAGAAGAGAAACCCTTATAAACCACTCGAACTCTCCTTCCACTTCCGGGGTGGGACTAAACTTCCCACCACACCTAGTGCCATATAACCCACATGGGCCCTTGGAGATTTTTCAGAAATTGCAATATGGGCCTAGAGCCCATCTCAGATTTCAGCACTTTACACTCCATGCATGACCTACAAAAATATGCATGCACGCACATATCGACCAGTAAAAGTGTGATGCAATGCCGCTTGCTACCATAAACGTCCGTACGTCCGACGATGAGAGACAGAAAAAGGGCAAAGTGTAGCACATCACTTTGCTGGTCGCGTCACCACGACGCCTCCGTGTCTTACCTCACTTGCTGATCGCTAGCGCTGGCGCTGTAGGTCATCCGTTGTCTATTTAGACAAGATCTCTGCTCGCGCACGCTCACGTGCTCGACATGCACTCCGCCTATTCTTCAAGCGTAGGACACGTGTAAAAAGTCTAAAAACCTCGACCGAAACCCCAGGTCAATTGCAAGTTCGCACTCTCGGCATTGCCATGGCCAAAGCATTCAATATCTCCATTATGGTGACTTTGCAGAAACTCCAGTACACCCAATGACCCAAGGTATGCCGTTCAATGCCTTCACATGTTGCTCATTGTGCTGGTCCTCATGGATATTGAGTAGAATCCAAAGTCCCTCATGATCCTGATTTACGGAATTTTCTTAAGGTATCCGATTTAGGGGTATTGGTTGAATAGATCATGGTTTTGAATGTCAATTGTCACACAGGGAAGGGCCTGAACATGCAACATGCTTCCAGTGTTTGCTGCTTCTAATTCGCCAGATAAGCTTAATGTTGTGTGAGCTCCAAGAATCATGATTTTCTATAGATAGTTGATCTGCTAGATGCGCGTGCGATGGGGAGAAGTTGGTGCAACGATGCGTGGGTGCCTGCGGGAGAGAGAGAGGCGGTGGAGAGAGAGGCAGGACGGTGGTGCAGGTGTGTAGCGGTCAGACTAGACAGTGAGATGTGCAGCTAGCCATGCTTGACGTTGGATGTGGTGGCCAACAATTCAAGTTTTGCTGCTGTAGAGAGTAGTAGTCAGGGTCAATAGAAAGAGGGAAATTGAGGGATGCTGCTACTATGTGCATGCATATGCTGCTGTTGTTGCGTGTTGTCTTGGGAGAGAAAATAAGAGAGAAGTACAAAGTGAGAGAGATCGGGAGCCTGCTGTTATTTGTGTTTCTGACTGATTATACTTGGTTGTCGTAGCAATTTATGTAGGGTTTGATTGCGAGAAAAATACTATTCATTTCTCAATATTAGATTTTGTTTAGTAACCACTACTTGCTGGATGTGTGTGCTTTTGTGTTTTTAGGTTTTAGGTTTTCGCTCGGTTTTTCTAATAAAATGAAAATGTTTAGTTTTTGGTCTGGCTTTTCTTATAAACGGGCAATTTCCCTTCTTCTTAATGAACTGCAGGAACCCTGTCCTCGAACGAGGTTCTTCGAGAAAAAAGATGTGTGCACTGCTGCTGAAAATGTTATTCTTGGATGTTTCTTTCGTATGTCAACATATAATTTTTTTGGTTGGTTGTTTATTTTATTTGTTAGTCCTGTAACCTAGCAATAATTTTATCATTGAACTATGTAGGGTATTACACTGATGAATACATGAATTTGATAGTTCCATAAAATTAATAAAATATGGAATACTGAAGTATAGTGGTGCCACCGGTGTTTAAAAAACTAGGGAGAATCCTTATAAGGGAGTACCTATATAGAGAATTAGAGAGTGATTTTAGGAGAGATGTTGGACTTGCTCCGACTTCCTTCTCAACCCCCACCCCCACCCCTCACTCACACACAACAGTACCTAGGCAACATACTCGGCTCCATGTTTGTCCCCTCCTATGCTGAGAACAATGATGCCTATTGTTGTTTTCGTGCCGTATTGAAAATAAATGGCATGGACCTGTGAGGTCTTGAACCATAAATTAAAGCAATGTGATTTTTTTTCTTCTTCCATTACAATGCACGGGCATGTTTGCTAGTCTATACCAATATAAAAAGACCCAAAGGGGCAGATCCAATTAATCCCGGCCATCAAATCATGTCAATCCAATGACCTAGACTGCTTCAATGTCGAGCGCTCAACATGTTTAGCGTGTAGTTAATTTCATGCCAAATATAGTGCTAATCGCATAATAACACACAAATAATATCCTACTTAATATCCGCGTGCACTTAATATACTTCCAAATTAACGTGCATTGCATGTACACATTGACTAGTTTGTACACAGTGTCACAAGTTTGTTTTTGGTCTAGAGCTATTTTAGGGTGATTGGCGTAGTACTCGAAGACTCAGAGTACTACCCAGTACTTACCTGTATGATTTTTATTAAGCATCACACTGATTGTAAGCATAAGCAGTTGGAAGATTAGGTTAGTACGAAGCTTACCTTAAACCCTACCACCGTCGTTGAAACGAGGCGGGCAGTGAGGGAACCGCGGAGAATGGAGGGGAAGCGACATTGCACGATCCAGCCTCCTCTTGCGGTGGGAGAACGAATACTCATGTGGCTGCGGCTGGCACTGCACCCTCATGAACGGCACACTGTAATTGATGGATTTGTTATCCTCTGGATGCTCGACCTTTGACTTGTACGCCCGCCACCTCCGCCTGACTTTCTCATTGGGTGAATCTGTCTGCTCCATCACCCAGAGGAGATACTCGACGAACTCGAAGGACTACGACGTGACTACCGCCGGGGAGTACATTGCCCCATCTTGCTCTTTCGCATACATTGCCACATGGCCCTCACCGTCCTCGAAATCTCCCACTCGTTGTCAAACCAAGTAAGGATCTCCTTCAACCTGGCTAACTTCGCCTGGTCACTGCCGGCGATCTGCCCGATTCACAAATGCATCCTCTCCATAGATGTCCTTCTGAGAGGTCCGGTGCTAGCTTTGGAAGATGGGAGGAGAGATGATGGTCTTGCAATGGACAAGAGGGAGAGGCGAGGCGGTGGTTTTGCAATGGAGAATATGGAGGGGAGAGGGGGTAGTTTTGCAATGGAGAAGAGGGAGAGGCGAGACGGTGGTTTTGGAATGGAGATGATGGAGAGGAGTGGGGGTGATTTTGCAATGGAGAAGAGGGAGAGGAGTGTGCCGCAACGATTTAGGACTAGATGAGAGGGTCAGTGTTCTGTGACTGGATCAAAATAAAAATCAATTTACCCTTCAATGAAGAAAGCGACCCCACATTAACTAGTCTCCCTTGTATTCTGGGTCATATTTGACCATGATTTTCACAAATAAAATATATGTTATACGTTTGCAAAAATATTATAATTTGAAAGTACATTCAGATACGGACCAAACGATACAATTTTTGATGACATGCATTCACATTTTGCTTGTCAAATACAGTATGTGGTCAAACTTTGACGCAAAATACGCAAACCAAAAAAATACTTCCAAGACTAGCGCCACTCCTCTCCTCTTAAACCACCGATGCTACTCTCCCGTCCCAAATCCAAAACCAGCGCCGCTCCTCTCCTCTTCCATTTCAAAACCACTGTCGCTCCTCTCCCGTTCTAATCCAAAACCAACGTACTTGTCAGGGATTACATCGATGCCAATGTGGGTGGAAATCTTCAAGATATGACAACAAAGAATGTTGTCTTTATCCATTTTGCAGTACTCACAGTTGTAGCTTCCACCATCAACCTCCACTATCACGTGGTAGCTCTGTGTACTGTACTTAGCAACCTTCTCCCTGTTTGGGTAAAGTTCATACAGCTGACCACCGCGGGGACGGACATTGTACCACCCAATCAGTTCAAATTCAGTGTAGAACTTTTGGTAAATGTCCCTAGTGTAGGCATCATAGGCTTGCTTCTCAATTGGGAAATCTGGCCATAAATCAGCTTGTAAGCGGTCTGTCCTGTAGTCATTTCCGCCCTCTTTGACAAGTATGTGTGTCTGCATTTGTTCATACCGCTTGACAAAGTTCGGGACAGAGTAGTGCGGGTTAACATATCGCTTAAGAACAACATTGAACCCCTCACTAAGTTGTGTTGACTGTAAGAAGGGGAAGAACCGGTGTTTGAAGTAACACGACACCCATGTTGCTCGGTATTCAAAGAGCTTCTCAAAGTGTGTGCCATTAGCAGCCTCATACTTTATCATCATAGCAGCCCACTTCATCTCAAACTCCTCTGGTGTGAAGCTAAAGTCAATACAATCATTGAAGTCATCTAACAAACCAAGGTTTCTTCCCAGCATGCCTCGAAGCTTCTCCCGCGCTTTCTTCATGATGTGCCAACGACATCGAGGGTGCATGCTTGTAGGGAAAATGCTTGCAATGGACCGTGCCATCACTATGTTCTGGTCAGTGATGATGTTGTCAGGTGCTAGGCCATGCATTGCTTCAAGAAATGCCACAAAAAGGCAATCAAAACTCAACGTCAATTCTTGCCTAACAAAACCACAACCCAGCAGGAATGATTGGCCATGTCGATTGATTCCAATGAAGGGCACGAATGGCATGTTATACATGTTTTTCATGTATGTCATGTCAAATGAGACACACTCATGGTAAGCTTCAGTGTAGGCCTTCAACACCATACCATCAACCTAGAAAACGTTCACAACCTTTTCTTTTTCATCATATTTTACCTTGTAGAAGAAATCACGATCAATCTTTTGCAACCTTTCAAAGTACGCAACTGTCTCAACCATGTCCCCTTCTATTGTTGCAATCTTATTCAAACTGGATTTGAGGTTTGTTATGTGTTTAGTGGTATAAGGCACAATCAACTCAGTTCCATAGAACTCCAACATTATAGTCATCATTCGACCTATGGGGCAAAAAACAATTATTAATAGATGATTTAAAATCCCTTTTTTCTACTAGAAGGGGGCATTGATTTATAAAAGAAGAGACATGATTTAATATAAAACTTTTTAAAATAGAGCAACTTGCAAGTCAGCATAGGAATTGCCTAAAAATCAAAGTGTTACTTGTAAGTAATAGTTACAATACTTGCAAGTAAAATGCTAGGTAACTACAAACCAACAGGTGGAAGCAACTAACAGACAGTCTAAAGGCAATTCAAGCCAACAACCGGAGTTGCCTCAAAATCAACATTTCCTTTTTTCTGCTACACATTTTTTCTGAGCCAGCAATAGTTGCAAATAAAAAAGTTGTAAAACTAAAAATACACAGATGGAAGCAACTAACACACACTCTAAATCCAATTCAAGTCAGAAATACTAGCAAGTCAATAGTAGAATATGCACATGAGTTGCCTCTAAAATGTTTTTTATCTCCTACAAATATTTTTTGTTAAGGGGGGAGGGGGGTACAGCACACCGCTTGTCAAATTGCGGTTATGAAGGTATGTAAGGAACATAACTTCTTCCTTTGGGATCCCTTGGTGTGGTCATAAATATTTAGTCAGCAACAGTTTATCAACCAATGGATGATTGTGATCAGCAACCAAGTAAATGACCTCCCACCACCCATCTCTCAACTTGACCACCATCTTGGCTTTGCATCTAGTCTGTATTATTCTCCCGTGTTTCCATTTCTTGTTTTTATTCTTATGGTTAGATTCATGATCGACAAAGGTAATGGTGGTGTCTTCTCCATCACCTTATGCCTTTCCACGGTCCTCTTCAAGCACATTAATGACTGGAGTAGTCTTTGCACCTCCATCATCACTTTTAGGCTTCCAAAACTTGTTGCATACAAATTGGTACTTTTCCAACTGACCAGTAAGGGTAGATCTCCTTTAAGTGTTCATTTTGATGGAAAACCATGGCTGCAAGCATAGGCATTGTAGTGCTCTTTAGCTCCCTCCAAAGTGTCAAACCTCATACCCAAGCAAGGAGTCTTTGGTTGGGACCACACATCATCATCATTATCAGCAACAGCTCATGTGTCATGTCCTATAGTAGCACCCATGCCATCCATGGTGCATGTTCCATCAAGGTTGTACATTTCCATTTCATCCTCTTGAACACAAGCGACATCAATACTTTGGGTGGCATGTAACACCCCATATGTAACCTGCCATATTAGTATTCCAACGCTTGCCTTTTTCGGCACTAAGTTATGATATTTCCTCGTTGTTGGGTTTTTGTCTTCGTGTTGCTTTTGTCTTTGTCATGCATCTCATATCATGTCATCATGTGCATCGCATTTGCATACGTGTTTGTCTCATGCATCCGAGCTTTTTCCCCGTTGTTCGTTTTGCATTCCGGCGCTCCTATGTCCTCCGGTGTCCCCTTTTACCTCTTTTCGTGTGCGGGTGTTAAACATTCTCGGATTGGACCGAGACTTGCCAAGCGGCCTTGGTTTACTACCGATAGACCGCCTATCAAGTTTCGTACCATTTGGACTTTGTTTGATACTCCAACGATTAACCGAGGGACCGAAAAGGCCTCGTGTGTGTTGCAGCCCAACACCTCTCCAACGTGGCCCAAAAGCCACCTAAACCCCCTCTATCATCTCGGTCGTTCGATCACGATCGCGTGGCCGCAAACCGTGCTCAATTTGGAGTCTCCTAGCTCCCTCTACCTATAAATATAGGCCCCCTCCAAAATTCTCGCAGTCCAACCCTAAAATTTCGTCCCCTCCGTCGCCGGACGTGTCCGCACCCGCCGGACACGCTCAGCCATCCAGGAGACGCCATGTGGCGCGCCCGCCGCCCCCGCGCCGCTGGCCCGCCTGGCCCGTGGCTAGCCCCCCCAGCCAGCTCGCGCGCCGCCGCCCACACCCGTTCGCGCCGCCGCCTCCTCGCGCCCCGGTCGCCGTCTCCGCCACCCAGATCGCCGTCTCCGCCACCCCGCTCCCCACGCGCTGGCCGGAGTTCGTCGCCGGCCAGCTCCCGTGCCCTCGGGAGGCGCCTTGCCTCCAGATCCGTCTGAGGTGGCCGGAGCCGCCGCCGGATCCGGACGGGGAAGGGCCGGATCCGCCCTCCTCCGGCCTCCCCCTCGCCTTCCTACCTCGACCCAGACGAACCCTAGATCCTGAAGGTCGTTTTCCTACCAAGTCCCAGTAATTATTAGCTTACTTCGTCGCGTCATAACTCTGCACCCGTGGCTCCGTTTTGGGCGTGTAGCATATCAGATTGTTCGTCTCGACGAGCACTTCATTTCATTCCATTGATCCATGTTCATTTGAGCTCATCTTGATGCCCTAAATGCTGTTGCAAGAGTGCTATGTGATATTAGTTTTAGATTCTTAGCAGAGTTTGGACATTTGTCATTTTTGCCATGATTAATATGTGCCTCCTATGAACTTGAGTCCTACATGTGTTTTGAAGTATGCCATGCCATCTTTACAGGGGTGTATGTCATGTATTTTTTTGATCTTTGTGGTGTCTAGCACAAGCATGCAAAGTAGCTCTCGTAATGTTGCTAATTTCAGGTACTTAGAATTCTTCTAAGTCTTTTCCCTGATAATATTTTTATGCCATGTATTCTTGTTGCTAGAGAGTGATCCATGCCTCTTTTGAGCATGTTCAGTAAGGATGATTTCGAGATATTGTTATGCTCTATCCATCCACGTCTTTGTTTACAATTATGGAGCATCCTAGCAAGACTAGATCTTGCTCTACTTTTGCTATAAGTTGTTCCTGGCAGATTGTTTACGTGTTAAGAAATTTTGCCGAGGTTGTTGTAGTTGATCCGTGCATGCTATGAGGTTGTTCTTGCCATTTTTAGCTTCTATGCCATGTCTACTTGCTGGGTGTATGCTTAGTTTGTCATGTAATGCCTTGTGGTGAGTGCATCGAGCTCGCAAACATGCCTACGTTAATCTGTTTTGCCATGTTTCAGTTTTCTGCTAAGTCTGAATCTGTTAACGAAACTTGCTATGTTCACATGGTTGCCATTGTATTTTTTGATCCCTTTTGGCTTATGGTCAGTAAGGGACTTTTGTTGTATGCTTTGAGTAGCTTCATGCCACGCCTTGCTTTGCCATGTTAGGTTCCTGTAGCATGTGGTTATCTTGCTCTAAACATTGCTTCCTGATGTTAAATCCTGACATGTTGTTATTTTCACTAAGTCTGTAACCTGTTATCTTTTGCAACTTTGCCATGCTTGTTTGAACCTGTTATTGTGTGAATTAGCCGTAGCTTAGTGTTCATCTTTTGTCAAGCATCTTGAGTGGATCCCTTCCATGTGCTTTGTTGCTATGTTAGAGCGCAGTAGCTTGTTATTCTTGATGCATTTAGATGGCCTCATGCTATTAATCGCAGCTTTGCGTCATTATTGTTTTGCTTGCCATTTGCAAACCGTGCATCCGATTCCGGTGATCTTTATATCGATTTCGACCGAAATCAACTCATCTTTCCAGCGGAACTCTTGGTTTTCCAAGTTGAGACCTGATTCAATCTTTCCTTTCCAAAGCATGCATATGCATTACATATCACATCCCCATATCATGCCATGTTTTGCATCATGTTGCTTGCGCATTGCACCATGGTTGATCGTGGTTCCCTTTGATTGTGTTCTTGCTTTGGGTAGAGATGGGATACGAGTATGTGAACAAGGAACCCATTGAGTACGCCTACGAGGATCAAGCTAACGTCAACCCGGAGAACTTTGCAGGCAAGATGACCATACCCTCGAAATCACTTCTATCTTTGCTTGTTAGATGCTCGCTCTATTGCTATGCCTATGTTACGATACCTACCACTTGCTTATCATGCCTCCCATTTTGCCATGTCAAACCTCTAACCCACCTTGTCCTAGCAAACCGTCGTTTTGCTATGTTACCGCTTTGCTCAGCCCCTCTTATAGCGTTGCTAGTTGCAGGTGAAGATTGGAGTTTGTTCCTTGTTGGAACATGTTTATTGTTGGGATATCATTATTATATCTTGTATATTTTAATGCGTCTATATACTTGGTAAAGAGTGCAAGGCTCAGCCTTATGCCTGGTGTTTTGTTCCACTCTTGGCGCCCAAGTTTCCGTCATACCGGTGTTATGTTCCTTGATTTTGCGTTCCTTACACGGTTGGGTTATAATGGGAACCCCTTGACAGTTCGCCTTGAATAAAACTCCTCCAGCAAGGCCCAACATTGGTTTTACCATTTTCCACCTAGCCTCTTTTCCCTTGGGTTCCGTGGACTCAAGGGTCATCTTTATTTTAAACCCCCGGGTCAGTGCTCCTCTGAGTGTTGGTCCAAACTAGAGCCCTTTGCAGCGCCCCCTCGAGGAAACTCGAGGTTTGGTTTTAGTTGTATGGAGCGCTCATCCGTTGTGCCCTGAGAACAAGATATGTGCAGCTCCTATCGGGATTTGTCGGCACATTCGGGTGGCTTTGCTGGTTTAGTTTTACCATTGTCGAGATGTCTTGTAACCTGGATTCCGAGTCTGATCGGGCCATCCTGGGAGAAGGAATATCCTTTGTTGACCGTGAGAGCTTGTGATGGGCTAAGTTGGGACACCCCTGCAGGGATTTGAACTTTCGAAAGTCGTGCCCGCGGTTATGGGCAGATGGGAATTTGTTAATGTCCGGTTGTAGAAAACCTGAAACTTAACTTAATTAAAATGAATCAACAGAGTGTGTGGGCGTGATGGTCTCTTTTTGGCGGAGTACGGGAAGAGAACGCGGTCTCTTGTTATGCTTGAACGTAAGTAGTCTTGGATCACTTCTTGATCATAGATTCTCGAACGTGCTTTGCCTTCTCTTCTCGCTCTCTTTTGCGTATGTTAACCACCATATATGCTAGTTCTTGCTGCAGCTCCACCTCATACCTTTATCCTACCCATAAGCTTAAATAGTCTTGATCGCGAGGGTGTGAGATTGCTGAGTCCCCATGACTCACAGATTACTTCCAAAAACTAGATGCAGGTGTCGATGATACCATTCCAGAAGATGCGACTGAGCTCAAGTGGGAGTTCGATGAGGACTCACGACGTTACTACCTTTCCTTTCCATATGATCAGTAGTGGAGCCCCGTTGGGGCGATCGGGGACATTATGCATTTGGGGTTGTCTTATTTTGGTTCCGTAGTCGGACCTTGATTGTATCTGGATGATTGTAATGTTATATTTATGCTATTGTGTGATGTGGCGATTGTAAGCCAACTATGTACCTCTTTCCTTATTCAATACATGGGATGTGTAAAGATTACCCCTCTTGCGACATTGCCTTCAATGCAGTTATGCCTCTAAGTCGTGCTCCGACACGTGGGAGATATAGCCGCATCGAGGGTGTTACAAGTTGGTAATCAAAGCCTTCCCTGACCTAGGAGCCCCTTGCTTGATCGAATCACTAGCGTTGTTGAGTCTAGAAAAAATGTTTTGAGTCATTCAGGATTATATATATCGGAGAGTAGGATTCTTTTTACTCCTCAGTCCCTTCGTCGCTCTGGTAAGGCCTCATGACGTAGAAGTTTTGACTTCCCTCTCCTCAAATTTCACGAAAAAAAATTTAGGATCACGTGGGTATCTTGGAATCGTTCCGATAGTCTTGTGACGAGAACATTGTTCTTGGTGCCTCCTGACATTTTGGGGTTGTGGCAGTCTCCCGGGGAGTTGAGCTCCGAGGTGTTGTCGTCACAATTTTATCATTGCAGTTCTGGAATACCTGAGTTCGCCGACATTGAAAAAATCTCTTTTATGCAGTTGTTGGTGAGATAACCTCGACGCCACCCAGTACTGGGGCGGGAGATCGGGAGTATTGCCATAACTCGTATAACGGATGCTTTTCGGAGGTTGAGGTAAATGATTTCCAAAGGTTTCTTGGTTATGTGTTGAAGGATGGATACAGCTGGATGTAGGGTTTGCTAGCTTTGGGTGAGATATTATGCTTCCCCTATATCCCCAACACCTGATTGCATAACCGGAAAGGTTCAGGAGTTTCATAGGTGGGAATTCATGTAGCTCTAGTATTTCTTCCGCAAATATTTGGTTTGTGATTGGGTAATCCTCAACAAGTATTTGTTCATGTCCGTACCTTGTTGTTTTATTCATCTACCTCTATCTAAGTGGCTTCTCAATTTATGGAAGTGTGATCATTTAATTTGGTATGCATTCGTTCATTCTTGTTCGAATGTTAAGACTACATGTTGCAGTTTCGATCCTATTGATTCAGCTTGAATATATGTCTTTCAAGATGCTAACGGATGTCACCCTATTCAGGATGGCTCCTGCAAAGGGTCAGAATCCTGAACCGCCGCCACCACCTCCACCTCCGGAGGCATGGCAAGCTGTGATGGCCGCTACCAACGCCAACACGCAGATGCTTATGCAACTCTTGCAAGAACGCACCCAAGCAAATCAAGGCCATGGCAACAATCAGAATCAGTTTGCTACACTCAACCAGTTCCTCGCAAACCAGCCAAAGACCTTCAGTAACTGTGTCAAGGCAATAGACACTGATGATTGGCTCGTGGATATCTGCAAGCATTTCGAGTGCAGCAACGTCAGGCTTGAGGACTTTGTCAAGTTTGCCTCGTCCCAACTCAAAGACCAAGCTGCTGAGTGGTATCAGCAATACAAAGATTCTAGAGGAGGTCGTGTGATTACCTAGGATGATTTCCACCAAGACTTCAAAGCTCACCACATTCCTCAGAGTGTTGTTGAGAGCAAGCGTGACGAGTTCTGCAATCTGAAGCAATGCAGCTTGTCTGTTTACCAGTATAACATCCTGTTCGAGAGGCTCGCTCGTTTTGCCAAGCAAGACGTCCCTGACGAGAAGAGCATGATTTATTAGTTCAGAGGTGGCCTCAAAGAAGATCTCCAACTAGCTCTCGTGCTTTTTGAGACGAAGAAGTATGATGAGTTCTACAATATGGCACTGAAACAAGAGACTGCCCAAGTCAAGTGCGATGCTTCCAAGAAGCGAGTTAGAGATGCAACTCCTTCTTCCTCAACTCAAGTGGTAACTAAGCAGCAAAAGTATTGGTTGCCTCCTCCTCCGTTCCGTCAGCCTTATCAGCAGAAGAGCAAAGGTGGCAATGGATCTTCCCACCCACCCAACCCAGGCTTTCAGAACAAGACTCCGTCTCATACTCCAAGATCAAGTGCTCCATATCACCGTCCGCTTTCAAAGGTCACGTGCAACAAGTGTCAGCAGAAGGGTCACTATGCAAACAAATGCTTCAATCAGAGGCGTCTTCCTCCTCCTCCTCCTGTGAGATCTGCCAGCACCGCAGTGGTCAAGCATAATCCCAAGCATGCCAAGGTCAACTTGATGAATGCAGCTCAGGCAGAGGACTCGTCAGAAGTTATCATGGGTAACCTTCCTGTTAACGATGTTCCTGCAAAAGTTCTTTTTGACACTGGTGCATCGCATTGTTTCATTTCTAAACCTTTTGCATCAAAGTATGAGTGTGATTATCAACATTTGCCAAGATCTTTATCAATTGTGTCCCCGGGCAAGCAAATGACAACTAATATCTGCGTCCCGGATGTTACTATCACGTTGGGCGACTACAAATTTCTAGCTTCTCCTATTGTTCTGGGTGACTCGGATATTGATCTTATTCTCGGAATGGACTGGCTTTCTAAGCACAAGGCTCAGCTTGATTGTGCTGCCAGGCAGATTCAATTAACACATTCGTCTGAGGATGTAATCGTCTTTGCCACTCGTGACGATACCATTCGACTATTTTCTCTCAATGAGAAGGGCGAGTTGGATGCCATATCTCAGATTCCAGTCATTTGCGAATATCAAGACGTCTTTCCAGAAGAGCTTCCAGGAATGCCTCCTCATCGGCCAGTTGAATTTGTTATCGATCTTGAGCCTGGCACAGAACCTGTTTGCAAACATCCTTACAAGCTCGGGCCTGAAGAGTTGAAGGAGCTGAAGAAACAACTCGATATTCAAGAGCGTATGGGTCTCATCCGACCAAGTTCTTCTCCATGGGGTTGTGGTGTTCTTTTTGTCAAGAAGAAGGATGGAACGGACAGACTTTGTGTCGACTACCGGCCATTGAACAAGAAGACCATAAAGAACAAGTACCCACTTCCCAACATCAATGAGCTTTTTGAACAACTCAAAGGTGCTCAAGTATTCTCCAAGCTTGACCTCCGTATGGGCTATCATCAGATTCACATTCGTGAAGAAGATATCCCCAAGACAGCATTCAGAATAAGCTATGGTTCATATGAGTACACTGTCATGTCTTTCGGCCTCGTCAATGCTCTTCCAACATTCTCTCGCATGATGAAATTCATCTTCAACGCCTACACAAATGACTTCGTCTTGGTCTATCTCGATGACATTTTGGTCTTTTCCAAGAACAAGGAGGATCATGCCAAGCACTTGAGATTGGTGCTGGATAAACTCAGAGAACAACAGTTCTATGCGAAGTTTTCAAAGTGCGAGTTTTGGCTCGATGAGGTTCTCTACCTTGGGCATATCATCTCTGCCAAGGGCATAGTTGTTAATCCTGAGAAGGTGTCTGCAATTGTGAATTGGGAACCGCCTCAGAATGTGAAGCAACTCCGCAGTTTCCTTGGGCTCGCAAGCTATTGTCGACGGTTCGTTGAGAACTTCTCTAAGATCGCGAAGCCTCTTTCCAACCTCCTCCAGAAGCATGTGAAGTATGTCTGGTCTCCTGAATGTGACATCACTTTCACCCTCAAAGAGAAGTTAGCCATTGCTCTAGTTCTGACTCCTCCTGATGAATCCAAACCGTTCGAGGTCTTCTGTGATGCTTCCCTTCAAGGTCTCGGTGCAGTGTTGATGCAAGAGAAGAAAGTTGTGGCCTATACCTCTTGCCAGTTGAAGCCCAACGAAAAGAACTACCCCACTCATGACCTCGAGTTGATGGCAGTTGTCCATGCTCTTTTAACATGGAGACATCTCTTGTTGGGAAGAAAAGTGGACATCTTCACTGATCATAAGAGCCTCAAGTACATCTTCACTCAGCCAAACCTCAACCTCAGGCAGACTCGTTGGGTCGAAATGATTCAAGAGTATAATCCGAGTATCGAATATACTCCAGGCAAGGCCAATGTAATTGCTGACGCATTGAGCAGGAAGGCTTAGTGCAACAGTTTAATTCTCAAGCCCTACCAACCAGAGCTTTGTGAAGCTTTCCGCAAACTTAATCTCCAAGTTGTTCCTCAAGGATTCCTCACCAACCTCCAAGTCTCTCCTACTTTGGAAGACCAGATTCGTGAGGCTCAACTTCTTGATGCTATGGTGAAGAAGGTGAAGATTGGGATTGCCAAGAGCCAACCTAAGTACAAGTGCTATCGTCTTGATGACAAGGATACTCTATTCTTCGAGGATCGCATTGCAGTTCCTAAAGGTGACCTTCATAAAGTCATTATGAACGAAGCTCACAACTCACTCCTCTCCATTCACCCTGGAAGTACAAAGATGTACCATGACCTCAAGCAGTCATATTGGTGGACTCGAATGAAGCGCGAGATTGCTCAGTTCGTAAATGAATGTGATGTCTGTAGAAGAGTGAAAGCAGAACACCAACGACCAGCTGGTCTCCTCCAACCTCTTGCCATTCCAGAATGGAAGTTTGACCACATTGAGATGGACTTCGTGACTGGATTTCCCAAGTCCAAGCGTGGCAATGATGCTATCTTCGTTGTCATCGACAAGCTCACTAAAGTGGCTCATTTTCTTCCTATCAAAGAGTCTATCATAGCAGCTCAGTTGGCAGAGCTATATACCTCCAGGATTGTCTCTCTGCACGGCATTCCGCAGTTGATATCTTCAAATCATGGAAGCATCTTTACTTCTAAGTTCTGGGATTCTTTTCAGAAGGCCATGGGCACCAACATTCGCTTCAGCACAGCTTTTCATCCTCAAACCAGTGGCCAAGTAGAGCGAGTCGATCAAATTCTTGAAGATATGATCAGGGCTTGTGTCATTTCTTTTGGTATGAAGTGGGAAGATAGTCTTTCTTATGTCGAGTTCTCCTACAACAACAACTTCCAAGCGAGTTCGGGCAAGGCCCCATTCGAGATTCTCTATGGCATAAAGTGTAATACTCCTCTTAATTGGTCAGAGACTGGTGAATTCCAACTTCTTGGCAATGACTTGATCACAGAGGCTGAAGAAATGTGCAAAGTCATTCATGAAAATCCCAAAGCCGCGCAATCACGCCAGAAGAGTTACTATGATAGCAAGCATCGTGACTTGGCTTTCGAGATCGGAGACCATGTCTACCTCCGCGTCTCTCCAATGAAAGGTACTCGTTGCTTCGGTATCAAAGGGAAGCTTGCCCCTAGATACGTGGGTCCTTTCAAGATCATTGGCAAAAGAGGCGATCTTGCCTATCAACTTGAGCTTCCATCCAACTTTGCAAACGTGCACGACATGTTTCACGTGTCTCAGCTTCGCAAGTGTTTCAAGACTCCTGATCGCACCATCAACTTCGAAGAGATTGATCTCCAAGAAGACATGTCTTATCATGAGCATCCCGTTGCTATTCTTGAAGAAACTGAGCACAAGACTCGCAACAAGTCTATCAAATTCTTGAAAGTGAAGTGATCACATCATTCCGACCATGAAGCCACCTGGGAACGTGAGGACCACCTCTGTTCCGAATATCCAGATTTTTCCAGTCCTAGATCTCAGGACGAGATCCTTTCATAGTGGTGGAGTGTTGTAACGCCCCATATGTAACCTGCCATATTTGTATTCCAACTCTTGCCTTTTCCGGCACTAAGTTATGATATTTCCTCATTGTCGGGGTTTTTTCTTCGTGTTGCTTTTGTCTTTGTCATGCATCTCATATCATGTCATCATGTGCATCGCTTTGCATAAGTGTTCGTCTCATGCATCCGAGCTTTTTCCTCGTTGTTCGTTTTGCATTCCGGCGCTCCTAAGTCCTCCGGTGTCCCCTTTTACATCTTTTCGTGTGCGGGTGTTAAACGTTCTTGTATTGGACTGAGACTTGCCCAATGGCCTTGGTTTACTATCGGTAGACCGCCTGTCAAGTTTCGTGCCATTTGGACTTCGTTTGATACTCCAACGGTTAACCGAGGGACTGAAAAGGCCTCGTGTGTGTTGCAGCCCAACACCTCTGCAAAGTGGCCCAAAACCCACCTAAACCCACTCTATCATCTCAGTCGTTCTATCACGATCGTGTGGCCGCAAACCGTGCTCAATTTGGAGTCTCCTAGCTCCCTCTACCTATAAATATAGGCCTCCTCTGAAATTCTCGCAGTCCAACCCTAAAATTTCGTCCCCTCCGTCGCCGGACGTGTCCACACCCACCGGGCCCAGCCATCCAGGAGATGCCACGTGGCGCGCCCGCCGCCCCCTCGCCGCCGGCCCACCTGGCCCGTGGCTGGCCCTCCCGGCACGCTCTCGCGCCGCCGCCCACGCCCGTTCGCGTCGCCGCCTCCTCGCGCCCCGGTTGCCATCTCTGCCGCCCAGATCGCCGTCTCCGCCACCCCGCTCCCCACTCGCCGGCCGGAGTTCGTCGCCGGCCAGCTCCCACGCCCCCGGGAGGCGCCTTGCCTCCAGATCCATCCGAGCTGGCCGGAGCCGCCGCCCGCCACCGGATCCGGAAGGGGAAGGGCCGGATCCACCCTCCTCCGGCCTCCCCCTCGCCTGCCTACCTCGCCGGAGCAAGCCACCACCTCGCTGGAGTTACCTCGTTTGCGTGCCCCTGACGAACCCTAGATCCCGAAGGTCGTTTTCCTACTAAGTCCCAGTAATTATTAGCTTACTTCGTCGCGTCATAACTCCACACCCGTGGCTCCGTTTTGGGCGTGTAGCATATCAGATTGTTCGTCTCGACGAGCACTTCATTTCTTTCCATTGAACCATGTTCATTTGAGCTCATATTGATGCCCTAAATGCTGTTGCAAGAGTGCTATGTGATATTAGTTTCAGATTCTTAGCAGAGTTTGGACATTTGTCATTTTTGCCATGATTAATATGTGCCTCCTATGAACTTGAGCCCTACATGTGTTTTGAAGTATGCCATGCCATCTTTACAGGGGTGTATGCCATGTATTTTTGTGATCTTGTGGTGTCTAGCACAAGCATGCAAAGTAGCTCTCGTAATGTTGCTGATTTCAGGGACTTAGAATTCTTCTAAGTCTTTTCCCTGATAATATTTTTATGCCATGTATTCTAGTTGCTAGAGAGTGATCCATGCCTCTTTTGAGCATGTTCAGTAAGGATGATTTAGAGATATTGTTATGCTCTATACATCCATGTCTTTGTTTACAATTATGGAGCATCCTAGCATGACTAGATCTTGCTCTACTTTTGCTATAAGTTGTTCCTGGCAGATTGTTTACGTGTTAAGCAATTTTGCCGAGGTTGTTGTAGTTGATCCGTGCATGCTATGAGGTTGTTCTTGCGATGTTTAGCTTCTATGCCATGTCTATTTGTTGCGTGTATGCTTAGTTTGTCATGCAATGCCTTGTGGTGTGTGCATCGAGCTCGCAAACATGCCTACGTGAATCTGTTTTGCCATGTTCCAGTTTTCTGCTAAGTCTGAATCTATTAACGAAACTTGCTATGTTCACCATTGTATTTTCTGATCCCTTTTGGCTTATGGTCAGTAAGGGACTTTTGTTGTATGCTTTGAGGAGCTTCATGCCATGCCTTGCTTTGCCATGTTAGGTTCCTGTAGCATGTGGTTATCTTGCTCTAAACATTGCTTCCTGATGTTAAATCCTGACATGTTATTTTCACTAAGTCTGTAACCTGTTATCTTTTGCACTTTTGCCATGCTTGTTTGAACCTGCTATTGTGTGAATTAGCCGTAGCTCAGTGTTCATCTTTTGTCAAGCATCTTGAGTGGATCCCTGCCATGTGCTTTTTTGCTATGTTAGAGTGCAGTAGCTTTTTGTTCTTGATGCATTTAGATGGCCTCGTGCTGTTAATCGTAGCTTTGCGCCATTATTGTTTTGCTTGCCATTTGCAAACCGTGCATCCGATTCCGGTGATCTTTATATCGATTTCAACCGAAATCAACTCATCTTTCCAGCAGCACTCTTGATTTTCCAAGTTGAGGCATGATTCAATCTTTCCTTTCCGAAGCATGCATATGCATTGCATATCACATTCCGCATATCATGCCATGTTTTGCATCATGTTGCTTGCGCATTGCACCATGGTTGATCGTGGTTCCCTTTGCTTGTGTTCTTTCTTTGGGTAGAGCCGGGAGAGGAGTACATGAACGAGGAACCCATTGAGTACGCTTACGAGGATCAAGCTAACGTCAACTCGGAGAACTTTGCAGGCAAGATGACCATACCCTCGAAATCACTTCTATCTTTGCTTGTTAGATGCTCGCTCTATTGCTATGCCTATGCTATGATACCTACCACTTGCTTATCATGCCTCCCATGTTGCCATGTCAAACCTCTAACCCACCTTGTCCTAGCATACCGTTGTTTGGCTATGTTACCGCTTTGCTCAGCCCCTCTTATAGCGTTGCTAGTCGCAGGTGAAGATTGGAGTTTGTTCCTTGTTGAAACATGTTTATTGTTGGGATATCATTATTATATCTTGTCTATTTTAATGCATCTATATACTTGGTAAAGGGTGCAAGGCTCGGACTTATGCCTGGTGTTTTGTTCCACTCTTGCCGCCCTAGTTTCCGTCATACCGGTGTTATGTTCCTTGATTTTGCGTTCCTTACACGGTTGGGTTATAATGGGAACCCCTTGACAGTTCGCCTTGAATAAAACTCCTCCTGCAAGGCCCAACATTGGTTTTACCATTTGCCACCTAGCCTCTTTTCCCTTGGGTTCCGCGGACTCAAGGGTCATCTTTATTTTAAACCCCCGGGCCAGTGCTCCTCTGAGTGTTGGTCCAAACTAGAGACCTTTGCAGCGCACCCTCGGGGAAACTCGGGGTTTGGTTTTAGTTGTACGGAGCGCTCATCCGTTGTGCCCTGAGAATGAGATATGTGCAGCTCCTATCTGGATTTGTTGGCACATTCGGGTGGCTTTGCTGGTTTAGTTTTACCATTGTCGAGATGTCTTGTAACCTGGATTCTGAGTCTGATCGGGCCATCCTGGCAGAAGGAATATCCTTCGTTGACTGTGAGAGCTAGTGATGGGCTAAGTTTGGACACCCCTGTAGGGATTTGAACTTTCGAAAGCCGTGCTCGCGGTTATGGGCAGATGGGAATTTGTTAATGTCCGGTTATAGAAGACCTGAAACTTAACTTAATGAGTAAAATGCATCATAAGTCCTAAAACTATCGGAGGTGTGTCAGTTTAGTCCTATAACTTTGAAACTGCACTTTTGGGTCCTAAAACTATCAGAGGTGTGTCAGTTTAGTCCTATAACTTCGAAACTGCACTTTTGGGTCCTAAAACTATCAAAGGTGTGTCAGTTTAGTCCTATAACTTTGAAACAGTAGTTGTGGGTCCCAAAACTATCAGTTTCTTCCTCTTAGGTCCTAAGCTTGCATGGTTAGCATTGACCCACCAACGAGTCACTTGGAAATGCTTGGATTGTAGCCACGTTGACCTGACCCAATGGGCCCACCAGGTAAATATGCAAAAAAAACTAGAGCGTTGTCTCGCCTCATTCTCACGCGCTCATCTTCTCCCACGCACAGAATGCTCAGAGGCGACGGTACAGAGGCCATCAGTGGAACGATGGTTTGAGCTCCAGCGAGGAGAGTAGACCGGTCATCTCAGCCTCCCCCAACAGCAGCAAAATGACATGTCGCACAACGTCCAATTGCTACCCACCTATGGCTACTGCTAGGGTTGTGTCACTCTCGATGACCTCTACGCCAGCTTTGTAGTTTCCGCGCACTCCTTTGTGTCGCCCGACAGCTCACCACCTATGACCATGCTCGTGCCCAAACAACAGCCTGCACGACTAACTCTACGGCAAGGGTGTTGGGGCAACGACGATATCATCAAACAGAGAGAGAGAGAGAGAGGTGGGATGGCGTACTCCATCCCAATTGGCTCGGGATCTCCCCGGCGGCCTTGTCGAGGGAGAGGGATGTCGTCCTTCATGCCGACTAGCTCGGGGTCTCCCCGACGGTCATGCCAAACCTCTCAGGGAGGCTACCGTGCAGCTCATGGCCATGGAGGTGGTGGGCATGCAGGTTGCAGGACACACTGCAACGTGGAAGTGTATGTACCACTTTGGGGGATATAAACACATACAAAGGGCTCATTTGAAAAAAATGCACCATGGATGGTGTCCATGCAAGATTAGGACCTCAGATGAACAAACATACATAGTTTTGAGACCCAAAACTGCAATTTTGAAGTTATGGGACTAAATATGACACACCTCCAATAGTTTTAGGACCCAAAAGTGCAGTTTCGAAGTTATAGGACTAAACTGACATACTTTCAATAGTTTTAGGACCCAAAAGTGCAGTTTGAAAGTTATAGGACTAAACTGACACACCTATGATAGTTTTAGGACTTGTGATGCATTTTACTCTAACTTATTTAAAATGAATCAACAGAGTGTGTGGCCATGATGGTCTCTTTTCGGTGGAGTCCGGGAAGAGAACGCGGTCTCGTGTTATGCTTGAACGTAAGTAGTCTTGGATCACTTCTTGATCATAGATTCTCGAAAGTGCTTTGCCTTCTCTTCTCGCTCTCTTTTGCGTATGATAGCCACCATATATGCTAGTGCTTGCTGCAGCTCCACCTCAAACCTTTACCCTACCCATAGGCTTAAATAGTCTTGATTGCGAGGGTGTGAGATTGCTAAGTCCCCGTGACTCACAGATTACTTCCAAAAACTAGATGCAGGTGTCGATGATACCATTCCAGAAGATGCGACTGAGCTCAAGTGGGAGTTCGATGAGGACTCACGATGTTACTACGTTTCCTTTCCAAACGATCAGTAGTGGAGCCCAGTTGGGGCGATCGGGGACATTATGCATTTGGGGTTGTCTTATTTTGGTTCCGTAGTCGGACCTTGATTGTATCTGGATGATTGTAATGTCATATTTATGCTATTGTGTGACCTGGCGATTGTAAGCCAACTATGTACCTCTTTCCTTATTCAGTACATGGGATGTGTAAAGATTACCCCTCTTGCGACATTGCCTTCAATGCAATTATGCCTCTAAGTCGTGCTCCGACACGTGGGAGATATAGCCGCATCGAGGGTGTTACATGGCAGCAGAGTTAGGGGATTCGGCGACAACCACAACATTGTTTGTAATAGTTCTAGGGGGTGCAGGTTGTGTGCAGTACACATGATCCTCATTCCCTGCACCATTAGTGTGAGGCAACACATCGTCAAGGTCATCCGACAACTCATTAGGTCAAACATCATTCTGCTGCGCAATTTTTGCAAAAAGTAGAGGAAAACATCAATAAATGTACTTATTACATACACAAAACATCAAGTTCAAGGGCAAGCAAATATACTACAACTAAAGGTAAAAGGGACAACCTTTTTTTGCTGAACATTTTTGTTTTCTCAAGCAATAAGCCCAACAATGTAAAGCAATGCAAAACCCAACAAGCCAACAACATCAAGCAATTATTTTTCCCCGCATAGTCTTTGTCCACAACTGTTTTTTTGGATTGGTAGCAAGGATTTCCTCTATGAGGCTTTATGCATGGAAGTTTGTCCAAACTGGGAGTTCCATCTAAAGAATTAACTCCTGTTCCATTTTACAGCAGGAATGCGCACGGATGTGGCGAAGGAGCTATGCGAAAGTAGCACTTCCTTGGAGGAATATGAACAGTTGTAATAGGTTCCTAGATTTTTGAACAAAAATAGTACTAGAGGGGGCTTTTGTAGGCCGTAGGTGTTTTCTACTATATCACGGTGTGAACCTTTGTCTTTCATGTTGCTTTGGTTGAACATTTTTTCTGTGTGTGGACCCCCACATGTTGCAGTGCACACCCGTTCTATTTTTATTTTTTTGTCCTTCTTTTTGCAGGTGCACTTTTTCTCTATCATCATGAGAGGCAATGAACTAGCTGGAGGATTTCTAGTTGCACTACATATCAAGGTGAATATCAGTCCACGTTGACCTTTTTTATACTTCAAGTTTTTCAGCACATGTTCGCTTAATTTCCAGCACAAATTTACTTATTTGTTTTAGAACACATATTTTTAGTTGTTTATACATAATAGTTGCCTCATGCCATGCTCAAACTTCTCTTACAAACTATTGCTTAATTTTTAGCACATATTTTAGTTGGTTATACATAATAGTTGCCTCATGCCATCACTAGAGTTGCTTAATTTTCAACACAGATTTACTTTTTAAGCACATACTCCCTCTATAAACTAATATAAGAGCGTTTAGATCACTATAGTGATCTAAATACTCTTATATTAGTTTACATGGTGATCTAAACGCTCTTATATTAGTTTATAGAGGGAGTAGATTTTAGTGTTATACACGATAGTTTGTTATAATGGCGAAAGCTTTTTACGGGATCTTCTAGCACCTCCCCACGTGTGAATGGGTTGAAGCTCCGCTTGAGTTAGTACATTACAGCATCTCCAGCCGTTGCCCCTTAGGGGGCTTGAAAAATCGCCGCCTGGGGGCGAGGCGGTGCTAAAATCGCCTTGGGGGCGATTGGGTTCCCAGCCGCTGCCCCCAAGCACCGATATTGGCCATTTTTGGCGTAAATTTGCCCACTTTCGGTGCAAAATGAGTCCGCTGTTGGTGCAACAAACCCTGGATCCATAGCCCAGACTATGCACAAGCCTAAGGACAAGATTGCAGCACCCGAGATCAGACCAAGCACAAGAGATCAGTTCTTTGAAGGATCAAAGTGCGGATCAAGAAGACCAAGACGAGCTAGAGGAGAAAGATATCACTAAGGGAAAAACTTCCCATGTAGGGCAGGCGAGCCTGGCGAGGTTGGGGTTACCCCGGAAGCAAGCCTCCAGATTGTTCCAGCAGGCTTGTCGGAGCTCGCGGAGGCAAACTACTCCACGGCACCACCTCACAGCGATGCAAGTCATCGATCAGTGCGGTGTCAAGCCCCTAAGTGACTAAGTGGCTGCTTCCTACCACATGGCAGCCACTTCGTATGGAAAATACCTCTGAATGACACCCATCCTAAGATGTGTCAACCAAGCAGGCACGAAGCTGGCAAAACAGCTCGGCAAGGCTTGCCAGGCGCACTATGATGTGACATTGAGCGGCACATTTAATGCGCTCTGTCCACCTGCAGAGTTAGGTATGATAGCATTGTTTGCTATCTAATCAGTGTGTAAAATACTGATTTGCCACTGTGGTGACCCCTTTGTCTATAAAAGGAGGCTCATGGCAAACGTAGAGAGGATTCAGACCCTCGCACATTCATACACGCGTAGCCACTCTCGCCTCGAGGCAACCCTGCCGGGCAAGAGCGCCGTATTCTCTACCATTATCCACCATCAATCCACCAAAGCAGGAATAGGGCTTTATGCCTCACAGCGGCCCGAACCTGGGTAAAAACTGCCCATGTGATCTCTGTCATGCTATGTTACGCTTCTCCGCTCTTTGTGGAACGTGCCCATTCCCCCCGGTGAACCAAAAGGGGCTCATGGCGCCATAGGTGGCCGTGGTTTCCCATGACATCTTTGGCATGCCAGGTAGGGGGAGGTACTTGCCGAACCCGAGAGTGTAAGCAGCGCATCATCTTCATCGCCATTTTCATCATCGGCGGCTCCATCAACTATGGCGCCTAAGAAGAAGCTCGGTGTCGCAGCTCACCCGTCCACCTCGAAGGCCCCGCCGCCCACGACCGCCGACATCGCGGGGAATGCGGGGACGCATGAGGATGTGGACGCTGCGGGGGACGTGGTCGGCGCAGGCGGTGTTCTCACCACCTCCCCTGCGACCGAAGCAGGAGCGAGAGGCACCAGAGAAGGACGCCACCAACAACCTCCCGGCGACCATGCTCCATGAGGTACGGGTAGAGAGATTATTCCTCCTATCCCTCCCTGCCCAGCCAGGGGCACAACCATGATGGTGACGCTCGCCCTGTGGAGAATCGTAATCCTCCGACCGCCCCCGCCGCGGGCGTGGTCACAGGACGTGCAGCAACCCCAGAGAAAACTGGCCCAGCCAATGCTCTGAACGGGGTCATTGGTGCACACGCACCACCACCCCGTCACCACGCCATTCAAGCGCCTGGCAACTGACGGCGGGAGCCTGGTGCGGCCACTGCTCGCACCGTCAGGAGCCGGGCGAGGCTACAGTCTACATCATCCTCACCTATGCCAACTACCGTTTTGGAGGCCATGGCGCGGGCCCAGCTGCTGCTGAGATTTCCGCCGAAAGCTGATCAGATGGATGAGTGGAGAGCCACCATTCGGAGTCTGATTGGCTTTGCCGAGGCTGGAGGCTCATAGCGAGCTGGCCCGCCACGGCCTCCCCAGACGATGACGGCAGCCCACGCTGCTGGTCGTGCAGAAGGGGCCACCCCCATGGTGCAATCCCCACCGTGGCAACCAGCACGAGGGCTGCGCGACCAAGAGCTTGATGGTGTCTTGATGGCTTCAACTGATCCTCGAGCACGTCAAGGCCGACGGCAAGTCCTGGAGGACATGCAAAGGGAAGGAGCGTGCATCACCATCGAGCGATGCCGCGACAACCACCGCCAGTCCAATGGGTGCGATGGCCCCGATGTCGACAAGTCGCGCATGGCGAAGGTGGGTACTTGCCCTTCGAGGCTGGGTGCCCTGCCTTCACCCATGAGCTGCGGCAAGTCTGTTGGCCGTCCGCTTGCACGTTTAAGCCAGAGATACCAAAGATGTATGATGGGAGACTGAACCCGGCAGAGTTCTTGAGCATCTACACCATCGTTGTTCAAGCTGCCGGGGGAAGAAATGAGAAGGTTTTTGCCAACTACTTCCCTTTGGCGCTCAAGCCAAATGTGAGGTCTTGGCTGATGCACCTGATGGAGAACTCCGTCTCAACCTGGGATGACCTGTGTCATGAGTTCGGTGGCGCCTTCACGGGCAGCCATCAAGAACCAGGGCGGCCCAGCGATTTGCAGCTTCTCCCGCAGAAAGAAGGAGAAACTCTACGGAAGTACATGCAGAGGTTTAGTTGAGTCCACAGAAATTGTCGTGGTGAGTGCACGGCAAATGCAAGGGATGGCAGAAGAGAGGAGGAGGCTCGAGGGCTGGTGGGCTCCAGAGGCGAGGTCGGCATGAGTGAGCACGGGACACAAGACATACCCAGGTTCGGGGCTCTTCGGAGAGATAACACCCCTAGTCCTGCCGAGTGTGGTTTATATGTAACAATACAGGATTGCTCCTAGAGCTGTATGGAGGAAGAAGGGAGACATGCCAAGGCTTAGGTTACTCCCTCTCCTTAGGTGTCTACTCTGGTCTGTTGTGTGATCGCTATCGTTCTCATCATGCGAGCTGCTTCGTGTATGTATGCATGAGGGATCCTGGGGGGTTTTATAGGCCAACCCCCAGGGGTACAGTGGTAATGTTTCAAGGCCGTGGGACCGGGTTGTCATCGTCCGGGAAGCCCGCGCTGGGACCCGTCGGGTGTCAGGGCTCGCCGGGTTCTCCGAGCGTGGGACCCACCGGGTGTAGGGGTACTGTTTGTCGTCTTGTCGATCGTCAGGGAGTGGCCGGGTTAAGTCCGCTACAGTGGCACTTCATCAGGTCACTGCTTGCTGGCGTTAACAGTGACGATGGGTGCACTGTAGCCATGCCAACCCTGGTCAGTGGGTAGGTGTGGCACTATTGCCACGCCCCGGCTGACCAGAGGCATGGGAGGGGCACTGTTGCCTTGCTCATCTCTGAATCAATACTCATCCCATCGTACGGCCGGGATGGGATGGGAGCTGACCCGCGGCTGGGTTGGGGAACACGCCAAAGGGGAGCTGGCTTGTTGAAGAAGTCTTGGTGTGCCGGGTTCGGCTGCCTTGCACCGTCCGTTGGGGCCGGTTTGAGGAATTCGGCCGGGTCGAGGAGCTTTGACCGGGTCGAGCGACCCGGCTTGAGGGGCATTGCCGGCCCCGCTGTTTTTGAAAAGGATCCGGGTTTCGTTGCCTGCCCGGGGTTCATCCCCCTGACAGTAGTCCCCGTAGCTGTGAAGGTCCGCCGTCTTCGACTGGGAGGGCCTTCGCAGTCCCCCCCCCTGAGGAGGCGCATTTTGTGACCGCTGGGTCCGGCAACACCCACTAGGTAGCGACTTCCGGAAGCCGGATCACGGCATCCCGGCAGGGCGGGAAACTGAAGAGTCCGTCGAATCTTGAGGCAATCTTTTGGGCTTCGTGCGGGCGCCACATGGCGCCTGGGAGCTGGAGGGGCCTGACAGGCCACACGCGCGACAGGACGGGGCGACGCGCTGGGGCCTGCCGCCATGCGCCCTCGGCCCACGCGCGCGGATTTATTGCGATGTCCACAAGTCGGTTGCCATTCTCGATTCAGTTGTTGCATGCGTACGTGCGCAGTTATTGCGGGGAAGTGGGAGGGGCGAGTGCAAACGATCCCACTTCCCCATGTTCGACACGTGGCTTATAATCGGGGGGAGGGGCGGTGGAAATCATGCTCGCTCGCGCCCCCTGCCTCTTCATCCTTCCTCTGCTTCTTGCAACCGTTGCATGCTGCGACGCCCGTGCTTCGAGCAAAGCTTCATCGTCGTTCTTCTTCCTTTCTCTTCTTCGTCTTCGTCGATGGCTCTTCCATCGGGCTCATGGATGGGTTCGATCGTCACTTTGGATGGCTCTCCTATCTCCGCACCACCAGGCGCTTGCCAAGGGAGACGGAGGTCGCCGTGCACCTGCCCCAGGGGGAGCGGGAGCCGAGGCCCAAGGGCAAGGAGTGTGTGGTCTTCTACTCGCACTTCAAGCGCGGGTTCGGTATTCCTGCGAGCGCCTTCTTCCGCGGCTTCCTGGAATTCTTCGAGCACCAGCCCCATCACCTTGGCGCGGGTGCCATTGTGCAGCTCTCGGGCTTCGTCACCCTTCTGCGAGGGGTACCTGGGGGTCGAGCCTTTGATCGATCTTTGGGTACGCTTCTTCTTCCTGAAGCAGCAGGGGCTGAGGGCTGGGGAGATGTCCGAGTGTGGGGCCATTGTCATTTCCAAGCGGTCGGGAACTGACTGCCCCAAGATGGCGCTGGAGGATTCTGCCAAGAAGTGGTAGAACTCTTTCTTCTACGTCTGCAACCTCGGCGCGGACCGCATCGACTTGCCGCCCTTCGTCGACGCGCCACCGCTGGCGAAGTAGAACTGGGGTTACTACCCCAAGCATCTGTCGCAGGAGGTGCTGAATCTGTGCGAGCGGGTGTCGGAGATGAAGGAGCGGGAGGGGCTCACCGGCACCGACCTCATCACCGCCTTCATCAGGCACCGGGTGCTGTCGCTGCAGCAGTGCAGCCACCTCATCAGTAAGATGACCGGGCTCCAGGACCCCGACCGCATGTAGAACTTGCAGCTGGCGGCGGACCAGGTGGCACGCTGAGTCAACGACATTTCCAAGGCCGGGTTGCGGGATGACTGGGAGTTCGGCAAGCCTCCTTATAGCGAGGCGAACCCATCACCCGTGGTGAGTCCCTGGTCTTCATACTTTGCTACTGCTCATCTTCTTATTCACCCCGACGCGACGCGGGAGGTGCTTCTGAACGCCATCCGGCATCCTTATGACCGGGCGCCGACGCAGGTGGTGCAGGCTGGCTCGGAGGAGCCCGTTGCCCGTGGCGAGGAGGAAGAGGCGGCCGCCGATGCCGGCGCAAGATGCCGCGCGAGTAAGTTGATTTTCCTTGATTCTTGAGTCGCCGAGAATGGAGCGGGGAGGGGGGTGCTGACGCGAATTGTTGATGTAGTGGCGCCGAGTGGAGGACGCGGCGTGGCGGGTGCTGGGCCGTCCGGGGGATGATGGCGGCGAATCGGCCGCATAGGAAGGACGATGTAGCCCCCCCCCCCCGAGCCCCGGCCTTGAAGCGCCCGGTGAACCCGGCTGCCGGCGGGAAGCCGCCCGCCAAGAGGAGGCATGGCGCCCTGCAGGTGAAGCCGGCGAGGCCCACCGTCCCGCTGGTGCCTAGGTGAGTTTCCTTTTGTTGGTTTTGAACGGCCGAGCAGCTCTTCTTGGTTCTTGCGTGTTTACTCTTTTGACCCTCAGGTCGCTGATCTCCCTGGCGCTGGTGGCGGCGGACGCTGCGTCTGCGGAGGGCGCCACGTTCCGGAGGACCCAGACCAATGCCGATGACGACGAGGAGGCGGCAGACATGGACCTCGGCCTGGATCCGGCCAACGCCGAGGGCCTGACCTGGCGGGACCGGAACAGGGCCGAGGCGGAGCTAGAGGCGGCATCGACCCAGGCCTGGTTTAACGCTGCTGTGACGTGGGCGCGAGCCGGCGGAGACGGTCTACGTGTCGTCGTTGGAGGGAGGGCGCGGCCGCGGTGGCCGCGCCGACGTGATGGACCTCAACCGGGAGATCGTGGTGGTTGAGGACGGCACCAGGACGCGGACTGGCGTGGTCGAGCGGTCGGGGCTGATGGAGGCGGTGGTGAGCCGTCTTGGAAGAGGTGCCGCGGGTGGTGCCAGATGGGGCGCCTCAAGCATCGGCGAGCGCGGCGCCGTTGGTGGTGATGCCGCAGGCCACTCCGACCGTTAATCCGGCGAGGGTGTTGGAGAGGGCGCTGGAGAAGGCACCTGCCGTTGAGGAAGCGGTCAGCGGCGAGCACGCCTTGGTGCCCAGGCCAGGGGGTCGCCAAGCCGTCGGGCGCGGCCGGCTCGGGGCGGGTCCGGCGAGGTATTCTTTGGGCCCTTGACCCAGGAGGAGGCGGCGATGGCCGTTGTGAGCCGGCATCTGCGTGGGAGGACGGACCGGATCCAGGCCTTCGCCCAGGCCGAGGCGGAGCAGAAGCGGGAACTGGAGCCACTGTGTCCGTAAGTTCTCCCTTTCCTTCTGTTCTTCTTTTTTGTTGCTTCTTCTAGGTGGGTGCGTGCCAGCGCACCCACTGGGTGTAGGCCCCGAGATTCAAGCCAACTGCGTAGCAGTTGGGTCGAATCTTAAGGCGATGTCTTGTGCTGAACGTTGTTCCTTGCAGCACCTGGATTCCTTCTAGGTCAGCATCTTCAACCGGCTACTGAGGAAGCACTGGCAGCTCAAGGAGCAGCTCACTGCCAAGGAGCGGGAGCTCTGTGTCGCAGCAGGTATCTTTTTGCATGCGCTCTTTTTAGTGGGGGCGCGCTAGCACACCCACTTGGTGTAGCCCCCGAGATTCGTGCCAACTGCGTAGCAGTTGGGTCGACTTAAAATGGTACTTTGTTTCTGATTCTTTCTTCTGCAGCCGAGGTGCTGTCTTGGAGAACCCGGATGATCCGAGCTAGCTTCCATTATGACCGGCTTGTTGCTGACGCCGGCCGGCTTGGGGCCGAGGTGGCGGAGGCGAGGGCAGAGGCGACGGGGGCCTGGGAGGCGCTTGACGAAGTCGGCAGGCTGTATTAGCGGCTGATGGTCGACAAGGGTCGTCTTGAGGCTGAGGTGGAGCGCCTTAAGGAGGAGGCGGCCAAGGTCGTGGAGGTGCAACGGGCGCTTGCCAAGGCCGATCAGCAGCGCGGCAAGCTAGCCAACGACAAGGGCCAGCTTCAGGCCAAGGTGGAGCACCTGAAGGCAGTGGTGGCCGCAGTGGAGGAGACCCGTCAGGGGGAAACCCGTCGCCTCAAGAAGGCCAAGAAGGCGGTCGAGGACAAGGACGTTGAGCTGAAGGCGGCTCTTGCCAAGGTCGCCGACCTGGAGAAGACGCTCCAGGAGCGCGACCGCACCAACGCTCGGGAGCGGCGCGGTATGTTGCTCGAAGCGCAGCACATGGAAGAGTCCTTCTCCAGTAAGTGCTTTTCTTGGATTCTACCGGGCTGGGATCCCGGCTTCTTGCCCTTGGTGATTTTCTTCTAATTTGCTTTATTTCTTGACAGGGGCCTTCTTGGAGATGCGTCAGCTGGCGGAGGAGGTCGTCCTCTTTCAGCAAGACCCGTAGGGAGTTGTTGGCTCCGGGACCGACCCGCAGGTAGCTTGGACCTTCCCGGAGATCATGAATGCCATCGAGGCTCGCCTACGAGTCTTGGGTGATCAGATGGGGCGGCTCTCCGAAGCTGGCGCAGCGATAACAGCGGCCCTTTGGCCGGGCTCCATTGCGCCGAACAGCTTCTCGCGGTTGGCGCGGTGGTTGGAGTCAGGGCCGGACCGGCTCCACAAGTGGCACATTTCTGCCGCCCGTGCCGGTGCTGAGATTGCGCTTAGGTTTGCGATGTCTTGGCATCCAAATCTATCGCTGGGCGCACTAATGGGCCTGCGAGCCGGCGCGGAGGACCAGTTGGGGGCGAAGGTCGGACGGATCGCGGCCCGGGCCAGCTATATCAGTGGGTTCGCCATTCATGACGAGTTCCAGCAGAGCGGACGGAAGACGGCGGAGTCGTGCCTGCTGACGACTACGGCCTACTTCTGAACGACCTAAAGGGCAGCTCCAAGGAGACGGGCTTCTATGGTGACGATGACGCCGGAGAGGAGGACGTCGGCACATCGGTGAACCCGGAGGCCACCGAGGAGGAGCCGGCAGCTGCGTGACCCGGCGCTGGGGATGCTTGAGGCTGCCCTATTTTAACTTAGTAGAAATTTTGGTTAGGTAGCAGGTCCACCCACCCACTGGGGGTGCTTGGGTGTAATGAACTCTGGCCTTGGGCATGTTTAAACTTTGTGACGTGTAAATTTCGTGAATGTTTGCGCATTCGCTTTTCATCTTTTGAGCCGTCTTCTTGCGATTTTCCCCTTTCTGGCCTCCCTCGCGAGTCTGACGGCCGAGGCTCTGGTCCATGACAAGGAGTTAAGCCTTTGAGAGGAGCGCACAATACTTAGGCTTTCGAAACGTTGAGCGCGAGCGAAACATCCACTGGGCCGACTGGGCGGCAATCCGGCGAAGTCGGTTGGCGAGCAGCCGGTCGTGCGGTAATTAAAAGCTGGCGGGGCCGGGTTGGGTAACCCGACAGTCCTTAACTTAGCGTTCGTGACGCGCTGGTGCTTTGGCCCTTTGTGCTTTCCAGCCGACAGCCAAAGCCGGTTTTGTGGCCTAGGGCAAAGTGGAGGGCCGCGGCGACCTCAACACATCAGGAGTCACTAAGGAAGATGGCGGGTAGTGACCAAGCCGGCCAGCACCCGAGCCCCCGGGTCGAACGAGTCGAGCCGGTGGTGGGGTTGGTTTGATAGAAAGGTAATGCATACTGCAGGAGACACAAAATCTTGGCCGAAAAGGGGCAGCCCCCAATCATCGTTCGGGGACTCCATAATTTCATATAGTTCACAAAAGGCAGTGATACATACGTGCACACAGTTAACTGTAAAACAGGTGGAGGAGTTATGCATTCCACGGCCAGGTTGTTTCTTCGCCGGCGGTGTCTCTCTTGCGCTTGTTTGACTTGCGGGTGTCGATGAGGTAGTAGGCGTTGCGGTCACACAAGGCCTTGCTGATGATGAAGGGGCCTTCCCATGGGGAGGACAACTTGTGTTGGCCGGCTTGCTGCTGGACGAGTCGGAGGACGAGTTCTCCCTCTCAGAATGCAAGGGGCTTGATCTTCTTGTTGTGGTAGTGCCTCAAGCCTTGCTGGTAGATGGCTGACCGGTTGAGTGCCAAGAGGCATGCTTCTTCGAGTAGGTCGACGCCGTCTTCGCGGGCTTCTTTGGCTTCGGCTTCAGTGTACATCGCGACGCACGGTGAGTCGAACTCGACGTCAGTGGGGATGACGGTTTCGGCTCCATAGACGAGGAAGAACGGGGTGAACCTGGTCGACCGGTTTGGTGTGGTGTTGAGGCTCTAGAGGACGTCCGGCAACTCATTGAGCCAGCTGTCGGGTGAGTGGACGAGTGGCTCGACGAGCCGTGGCTTGATGGCGGACAGGATGAGGCCGTTGGCCCGCTCGACCTGGCCGTTGGACTACAGGTGTGCAACGGATGCCAGGTCGAGGCGGATGCCGGAGACAGAGCAGTATTGCGCGAGCGCGCCCTTGGCGAAGTTGGTGAATTGTCTGTGATGATGCTGTTCGGCATGTCATAGCGTACGGCAATGTCTTTGATGAACCGGACGGCCGTTGGCCCGTCCAGCTTCTTGATCGGCCTTGCTTCGATCCACTTGGTGAACTTGTCCACCGCCACCAGCAAATGTGTCATGCCGCCTCGAGCGGTCTTGAAGGGCCCCACCATGTCGAGTCCCCAGACCATGAAAGGCCAGGCGATCGGGATGGTCCAGAGTGCTAAGGCCAGCTGGTGGTTGCGCTTGCTGAAGCGCTGGCATCCCTCGCATTTGAGGACGAGTGACTCGGCGTCTTGGAGGGCCGTGGGCCAGTAGAAACCATGGCAGAAAGCCTTGGCTACCAGGGACTACGAGGCGGCGTGGTGCCCGCACTCGCCCTGGTGTATGTTGAGGAGGATCTTGATGCCCTGGTCTCGCTCGATGCAGCACAGGAAAACACCAGTGGAGCTGCGCTTGACAAGCTCGTTGTTGATGATGTTGTAGGCGGACGCCCGGCGTTGCACTTGTCGGGCCTCGGTTTCATCCATGGGGAGAACCCCGTTCTCTAGAAACTCTGAAATGGGTAGGACCCATGAGGGAGCTGTTACTATGGCGAAGACGGCCACCATGGCGGGTTCCGGGGAGGCAGCCCCCAAGCCGGGGTCGGCAGCCCCCGGGTTAGGGACGGCGGCGGCCGGGTTGAAGATGATGGTGGCTGGTTTGGGGACGAGGGCGGCCGGGTCTGACAGTCCCCGGGTCGGGTTCCACAGTCCTCGGGATGGGTTGAGGCATGGCCGGTTTGTCCGGGACATAGATGGACTCGGAGTCCAGAGATGGCTTGACGGACGGCTTGTGCAGGTGCTCGAGGGAGACGCCAGATAGGATGGACTACCGCGACAAGGCGATCTTGGCGAATGTGTCGGTGGCCTCGTTTTCCGCGTGCGGGGTGTGGAGGAACTCGCAGCCCGCAAAGAATCCGAACAGCCTCTGGACGAGGAAGTGGTAGCTTACCATGTTGGGGTCACGGGTGTCCCACTCGCCGAAGCACTACTGCACCACCAAATCCGAGTCGCCGTAGCACAGGATGCGTCGGATGCCGAGTTCCTTGGCAAGCAGGAGACCATGCACAAGGGCTTCGTACTTGGCGACGTTGTTGGAGGCGGTGAAGTGGATTTGGAGTGTGTATCGAAGCCGGTCGCCCTTCGGGGAGGATGGCACAATGCCGACTCCCAGGATGAGATGCATCTTGGAGCCGTCGAAGTGCATGCACCAGTGCGCTGAATCCGGTGGCGGCGGCAGGTACTGGGTCTCGGTCCAGTCGATGAGGAAGTCGGCCAGAGCTTGGGACTTGATCGTGGTGCCAGGCTCGTAGAGGATGGTGTGGCCGGCTAGCTCGAGCGCCCACTTGGCGACCCAGCCGGAGGCGTCCTAGCACCTGATGATCTCGCCGAGGGGGGCCGTGCTGACCACGGTAACAACGTGCTCTTGGAAGTACTACTTCAGTTTCTTGGAGGTGAAGTACACACCATAGAACATCTTCTGATAGTGCGGGTAGTTCTTCTTGGAGGCGGAGAGCACCTCGCTCTGGTGGTACACTGGGCACTAGACGGCTTGGATCTTGCCCTTCTCTAGTCGCTCGACCACCATCACTGTGCTGACTGACCATGAGGTTGCGGCAATGTAGAGCAACATCGGCTCCTTCTCGGCCGGCACGACCAGGATGGGTGCGGTGGAGAGCATGCGCTTGAGGTCCCCGAAAGCTTCGTCCGCCTGGTCGTTCCACTCGAACGGTGTCATCTTCTTCATCAGCTGATATAGGGGCAGGGCCCTCTCGCCCAGCCAGCTGAGAAACCGGCTGACCGAGGCCAAGCAGCGGGTGAACTTCTGGACATCGCGCAGCCGAGCCGGCTTGCACATGCGCTTGATGGCCTTGATCTTCTCCGGGTTTGCCTCAATGTCGCGCTTCGAGACGAGGAAGCCAAGTAGCTTTCCGGCCGGGACGCCAAAAATGCATTTCTCCGGGTTGAGCTTGACCTTGTATTCATGCAGGTTGGCGAAGGTTTCCTTCAGGTCGTCGAGGAGCGTGAGGTGCCGCTTGGTCTTCACCATGATGGCGTCCACGTAGACGTGGATGTTGTACCCGAGTTGCGGCAGCAAGCATTTTTGCATGCAGTGCTGGAAGGTGGCGCCAGCGTTCTTTAGGCCAAACGACATGGTGATGTAGCAATACGCCCCGAAGGGCGTGATGAAGGACGTCTTTAGGGCATCGGTCGGGTCCAGCTTTATCTGCTTATAGCCGGAGTAAGCATCCAGGAAGGACAGGAGCTCACAGCCGGCGGTGGAGTCGATGACTTGATCGATCCGCGAGAGGGCGAATGGATCCTTGGGGCAAGCCTTGTTCAGGCTGGTGTAGTCGATACACATGCGCCAGGTCTTGTTCTTCTTCAGGACGAGGACTGGGTTGGCCAGCCACTTGGGGTGAAACACTTCCATAATGAAGACGGCCACCAAAAGCTTGACGACCTCTTCACCGATGGTCCTTCTCTTCTCTTCGGAAAAACATCGTAGGGGTTGGCGAACAGGCTTGGCGTCCTTGCGGACGTGGAGTTTGTGCTCGGCGTACTTCCTCGGGATACCCGGCATGTCCTTTGGGGTCCATGCAAAGATATCCCGATTCTCGCGAAGGAAGTCGACGAGCTCGCCTTCCTATTTGCTATTGAGGCGGGTGCCTACGACAATGTATTTGCTGCAGCTGGGGTCCTCCGGGTTCAGCTTCACTTTCTTGGTTTCCTTGCAGGGCTTAAACGAGGCCTCGTCGGCCGGCTCCTCGGCTGGAACTGCAGCGGCCGATGTCTCGTTGGCCAAGGCAACGATCCGGTCGAGCTGGCGCCGCTGCTTGGCTATGACCAGCGACTCGGCCAACTTGGCACCGTCTCGGGCACACTCCAGGGACTTGCGGTAGTCGCCAGTGATGGTGATGAGGCCCTTCAGACCTTGCATCTTTTTTCAGGTAGGCATAGTGGGGGACCGCCATGAACTTAGCAAGGCGTGGGCCGGCCTAGCAATGCATGATACCCGCTGGACAGATCCACCACCTCGAACCAGAGCGGCTCGCGTCGGAAGTGGTTGCTATTGCCAAATAGGACGTCGAGCCGGACGCGGTCGATCGGAGAGCGGGAGAGGCTGGGAACGACGCCGTGGAAGATCGTCTGGGACGGTTCCAGGTCCTTGGCCTCGAGGCCGAGCTTGGTCATGGTGTCGTGGTAGACGATGTTGATGCTGCTGCCGCCGTCGATGAGAACCCGGGAGAACTTGCACGTACATCGAGGCACAATGAAGGTAGGGTTGAGGACGATAGTGTAGCCACCCGGGCTCGGCATGACTGCCGGATGGTCTTCCCGGGTCCAGGTGACCGGGCGCTTCGACCAATGCATGTACTCTGGCTTGGCCGGGATGACGGTGTTCACTTCCTGCTGGAGCAGGCGCTTGCTACGTTTTTCGTTGCCGAGGCTGGTGAAGACAACGTAGGTCGCATTCTGGGCCGGGTAGACGTTGCCACGCATCGCGTCGCCCACCGGGGGCGGAGGAGGAGGCGGAGGCGGCTGCCCCGCTCCTGGAGCCGGGGCCTGAGGAGGCGGGATGTCGCCCCTCATGATGCTCTTGGTGATGGCGCACTGCTGAAGCATGTGCGTGGACAGCCTCGCGCCGCTGTGGTGCTTCCAAGGAGCATCAAGCATCTCCTCGAAACTCATGGCAGGCTGCCACGCCGTCTTGCCGGTCTACCGGCGTTTGGTGACCGGGTCGGTCGCGGGCACCTGCTCGGCGGCCGCAACGAGCCGGTTGTCGTAGCGCTGGGCCGGCTGGTCGGCCTTGCCCTTGCTGTTTTGCTGGTTGTGCTACTGCCGGCCTCCTTCGCCGACCGGCTTCGGAGGGGGAACTGGCTTTGCCTTGCCGGCTTCGTCCAGTGCCACCTGGATCTTCATGGCGGAGTCGGTGTTGGCGTACTTGTCCGCCGTCACCATGAGCGCGGCCATGGTGGCCGGCTGATAAACCACAAGTATAGGGGACCGCAACAGTTTTTGAGGGTAGAGTATTCAACCCAAATTTATTGATTTGACACAAGGGGAGCCAAAGAATATTCTCAAGTATTAACGGTTGAGTTGTCAATTCAACCGCACCTGGAAGACTTAATATCTGCAGCAAAGTATTTAGTAGCAAACTAATATGGAAGTAAAGGTAACGGTGGCAAAAGTAACAGTATTGGTTTTGTAGTGATTGTAACAGTGGCAATGGTAAAGTAACTAAGCAGAGATCAATATGTGAAAAGCTCGTAGGAAATGGACCAATGATGGATAGTTATGTCGGATGCGATTCCTCATGCAACAGTTATAACATAGGGTGACACAGAGCTAGCTCTAGTTCATCAATGTAATGTAGGCATGTATTCCGAATATAGTCATACGTGCTTATGGAAAAGAACTTGCATGACATCTTTTGTCCTACCCTACCGTGGCAGCGGGGTCCTATTGGAAACTAAGGGATATTAAGGCCTCCTTTTAATAGAGTACCAGAACAAAGCATTAACACTTAGTGAATACATGAACTCCTCAAACTATAGTCATCACCGGGAGTGGTCCCGATTATTGTCACTTCGGGGTTACCGGATCATAACACATAGTAGGTGACTATTGACTTGCAAGATAGGATCAAGAACTCACATATATTCATGAAAACATAATAGGTTCAGATCTGAAATCATGTCACTCGGGCCCTAGTGACAAGCATTAAGCATAGCAACATCAATCTCAGAACATAATGGATACTAGGGATCAAACCCTAACAAAACTAACTCGATTACATGATAAATCTCATCTAACCCATCACCGTCCAGCAAGCCTACGATGGAATTACTCATTCACGGTGGTGAGCATCATGAAACTGGTGATGGAGGAAGGTTGATCATGACGATGGCGACGAATTCCCCTCTCCGGAGCCCCGAACAGACTCCAGATCAGCCGCCCCCTGGTGTTGATTCTTTCGCCAGTATTTTTTATAAATTCCAAAAATATTCTCCGTGAAGTTTCAGGTCATTCCGAGAACTTTTATTTCTGCACAAAAATAACACCATGGCAATTCTGCTGAAAATAGCGTCAGTCCGGGTTAGTTCCATTCAAATCATGCAAGTTAGAGTCCAAAACTAGGTCAAAAGTGTTTGGAAAAGTAGATACAATGGAGACGTATCAACTCCCCCAAGCTTAAACATTTGCTTGTCCTCAAGCAATTCAGTTGACAAACTGAAAGTGATAAAGAAAAACTTTTACAAACTCGGTTTGATCTTGTTGTTGTAAAAATGTAAAGCCAGCATTCAAGTTTTCAGGAAAGATTATGAACTAACCATATTCACAATAACATTTAGGTCTCATGTTTACTCATATCAATGGCATAATCAACTAGCGAGCAATAATAGAAAATCTCGGATGACAACACTTTCTCAAAACAATCATAATACGATATAACAAGATGGTATCTCGCTAGCCCTTTCTGAGACCGCAAAACATAAATGCAGAGCACCTCTGAAGTTCAAGGACTGACTAAACATTGTAATTCATGGTAAAAGAGATCCAGTCACTGTCATACTCAATGTAAACTAATAGTAATGCATGCAAATGACAGCAGTACTCTCCAACTGGTGCTTTTTAATAAGAGGATAGTGACTCAACATAAAAGTAAATAGATAGGCCCTTCGCAGAGGGAAGCGGGGATTTGTAGAGGTGCTAGAGCTCGATTTTTGAAATAGAGATAAATAACATTTTTAGTGGCATACTTTCATTGTCAACATAACAACCGAGAGATGTCAATATCTTCCATGCTACACACATTATAGGCGGTTCCCAAACAGAATGGTAAAGTTTATACTCCCCCACCACCAACGAACATCAATCCATGGCTTGTCTGAAACAACGGGTGCCTCCAACTAACAACAATCCTGGAGGAGTTTTGTTTGCAATTATTTTAATTTAAGCATGGGACTGAGCATCCCGGTTACCAGCCATTTTCTCATGAATGAGGAGCGGACTCCACTCCTCGTGAGAATAACCCACCTAGCATGGAAGATATAGACAGCCCTAGTTGATACATGAGCTATTCGAGCATACAAAACATAATTTCATTTGAAGGTTTAGAGTTTGGCACATACAAATTTACTTGGAATGGCAGGTAGATACCGCATATAGGAAGGTATGGTGGACTCATATGGAATAACTTTTGGGGTTTATGGAAGTGGATGCACAAGCAGTATTCCTGCTTAGTACAAGTGAAGGCTAGAAAGAGACTGGGAAGCGACCAACTAGAGAGCGACAACAGTCATGAACATGCATTAAAATTAATCAACACTGAGTGCAAGCATGAGTAGGTTATAATTTACCATGAACATAAATATCGTGGAGGCTATGTTGATTTTGTTTCAACTACATGCATGAACATGTGCCAAGTCAAGCCACTCGAATCGTTCAAAGGAGGATACCACCCTATCATACCACATCACAACCATTTTAATAGCATGTTGGCATGCAAGGTAAACCATTATAAACTCCTAGCTAATTAAGCATGGCATGAGCAACTATAATATCTAATTGTCATTGCAAACATGTTTCATTCATAATAGGCTGAATCCGGAGCGGTGAACTAATCATATTTACGAAAACAAGATAGGTCGAGTTCATACCAGCTTCTCTCATCTCAATCAGTCCATCATATATCATCATTATTGCCTTTCACTTGTAGAACCGAATGGTGTCGATAATAATAATAGTGCACGTGCATTGGACTAAACTAGAATATGCAAGCATTCAATACAAGGGAGAAGACAAGGTAATATGGGCTCTTTGTTAGATCAACAATAATGCATATGAGATCCACTCAACATTTTCATCATGGTCTTCTCCTGGGTACGAATTGATTAAAAAGAAAAGAAATTCAGAGAAAAGAAATTCATGGTCTTCTCCTCTCAATCCCCAAAGAAAAGAAATAAAACTATTTACACGGGAAAGCTCCCAACAAGCAAAAGAAGAACGAGAAATCTTTTTGGGTTTTCTTTTAATTACTACTACTAAAGGCATGGGAAGTAAAACTAGCCAAAAGCTACAACTATTTTTTTTGTTTTTCTTAAGGTTTTTCAAACACACAAGAAGAAGGCTTAGAAAAGAAAATAAACTAGCATGGATAGTACAATGAAAAAGTATGAGCACCGACAATTGGCATGAGAGTGTGAACATGAATGTAGTGTCGGTGAGAAATACGTACTCCCCCAAGCTTAGGCTTTTGGCCTAAGTCGGTCTATGACCATGGCTGGCCTAGTGGATATCCAAAGTTGTAGCTGGGGTCGTACTGAGATGCAGCAGCTACTGCCTGATGAGCTACAACTTGGAGGCGAGCTGCCTCCGTCCTCCTCTCGTACTCATTCGCCTCCTCCCTGGTTATAACATATTTCCTTTTTGCTTGAAAGTCAAAGAAAGTGGGAGCAGGGAGAGCAACATGGACGGTGCACCGTCTGTCAAAGATTAGTCGGTACTGCAGGAACTGATCATTCCTCTCAATAAACTAATGGCGAACCATGGCATTATAATCTAGGAAAGCAGGAGGTAATTCTATATCATTTCCATGTATGGGTATATCAAGATAGTTAGCTACACGAGTTGCATAAATTCCACCAAACAAATCTCCACTTATACTATTGTGATGCAACCTACGTGCAACAATAGCCCCCAAGTTATATTGTTTATCACCTAATACCGCACTCTTGAGGACACTAAGATCTAGAACGCACATGTGACAAGACTCGTCTTTACCGTTAATGCATCTACCAATGAAGAGAGCAAAATAATGTATGGAAGGGAAATGAATGCTCCCTATGGTAGCTTGTGTGATTTCTCTGGATTCCCCGACAGTAATACTAGCAAGAAAGTCTTTATATTCAGATTTGCGAGGTTCACTAACATTGCCCCACTGCGGGAGTTTTCAAGCAATATTAAAATCTTCTAGGTCCATGGTATATGATTTATCATAAAGATCAAATAAAACAGTGTGAGAATTGCGCAAGGATGTAAATTTAAACCTTCTCACAAAGGAATCAGTTAGATAGTGGTATTGTCGGCACTTATCTGACACGAAGCTCTTAAGATCAGCGTTATGCACATACGCGTCAAATTCATCCTTGATGCATGCCTAGACCATGAACTCCTCTGACGGCCATTCACAAGGCCGCACTTGAGCGTCCCTTGGTAGTTCATTGTCCGGCCCACGTATCGCGAGCCTTGGGCCTTGCTTCCTTGAGGAACCACCTTGGTACATTTTCCTAAACATATTTCTTCCTCTGAAAATTTCTGAAATTTTTAGTGACTCAAAATAAAAGTGAACCAAACTCAACAAGATTGATAGCAACTACTCCTACAGGTGCCTAGAGGCTATATCATGCATTAAAACTACTTTTGACCACATAAATTTGACATGCAAGCTCAAGAACATGGTCACCTAAGTAGCAAAAAATTTCAATACATAAAGCACTAGAACAAAAACTAATTGGACCATTGGAGGAGTTACATACCGAAGAACAATCCCCCAAAGCAGTTTTGTGAATGGAGCTTTGAGCTAGGAGATCGAAAATGGCAGCAAGATGAGCTAGAACTCGGGTTTGAGCTGTGGGAGGATTTTTTTTCTGGAGGAAGACGAAGTGTGTGGATGCTGGAATAAGTGGAGGGGGCCCACGTGGGGTCCATGAGGCAGGAGGCGCGCCCCAGGGGGTGGGCGCGCCCTGGACCCTCGTGGCCAGGTAGTGGTCCCGCAGGTGTGTTCTCAGTGCCAAATATTCTTAAATATTCTACAAAAAAATCATCTAAAATTTTCAGGACATCTGGAGAACTTTTATTTTCGGGGTATTTTTTAATGCAAGGATAATTCAGAAAACAGATAGAAAATATTATTTTTGCTTTATTTAAGCTAAATAACAGAAAATAAAAAGAGGGTACAGAGAGTTGTGATTTCTAACTTCATCCATCTCATGCTCATCAAAAGGAATCCACTAACAAGGTTGACCAAGTCTTGTTAACAAACTCTTTCCAAATCGCATGAAACCGGAGAATTTTCGAATAACACTAAGTTACCTCAATGGGATATGCACATCCCCAACAATAATAATATCATATTTCTTCTTGATAGTAGGAAGAGGGAATTCAAAACCTCCAATAGTATTCGTTGAAGTTTTTCCAATAGAATTAATATTGTGGACTTGAGGTTGTTTCCTCGGAAAATGTACCATATGCTCATTACCATTAACATGAAAAGTGACATTGCCTTTGTTGCAATCAATAACAGCCCCTGCAGTATTCAAAAAGGGTCTACCAAGAATAATAGACATATTATCGTCCTCGGGGATATCAAGAATAACAAAGTCCGTCAAAATAGTAACGTTTGCAACCACAATAGGCACATCCTCACAAATACCGATAGGTATAGCAGATGATTTATCAGCCATTTGCAAAGATATTCCAGTAGGTTCAACTTATTCAAATCAAGTCTACGATATAAAGAGAGAGGCATAACACTAACATCGGCTCCAAGATCACATAAAGCAGTTTTAACATAGTTTCTTTTAATGGAGCATGGTATAGTTGGTACTCCTGGATCTCCTAGTTTCTTAGGTTCCACCCTTAAATGTATAATTAGCAAGCATGGTGGAAATTTCAGCTTTCGGTATCTTTCTTTTATTTGTGACATATCTTTCATATACTTAGCATAAGGATTCATTTTAAGCATATCAGTCAAACGCATACGCAAAAAGATAGGTCTAATCATTTCAGCAAAGCGCTCAAAATCCTCATCTTCCTTTTTCTGGGATGGTTTAGGAGGAAAAGGCATTGGTTGCTGAACCCATGGTTCTCTTTCTTTACCGTGCTTCCTAGCAACGAAGTCTCTCTTATCATAACATTGATTCTTTGATTGTGGGTTGTCAAGATCAATAGCAGGTTCAATCTCTACATCATTGTTATTGCTAGGTTGAGCATCAACATGAACATCATCATTAACATTATCACTAGGTTCATGTTCATTACCAGATTGTTTTTTGGCATCAGAAATAGGAATATCATTGGGATTCTCAGGTGTGTCAACAACAGGTTCACTAGAAGCATGCAAAGTCCTATCATTTTTATTTTTCTTCTTCTTAGAAGAACTAGGTGCATCAACATTACTTCTCCGAGAATCTTGCTCAATTCTCTTAGGGTGGCCCTCAGGATACAAAGGTTCCTGAGTCATTTTACCCCCTCTAGTCACAACTCTAACATCATTTTCATTTTTCTTATTATCTAATCTGTTGAGCAAATCATTTTGAGCTTTAAGTACTTGTTCTACTTGAGTGGTAACCATAGAAGCATGTTTACTAATAAGTTTAAGTTCACCTTTAACTCTAGGCATATAATCACTCAAGTGTTCAATCATATAAGCATTACGTTTCTATTGTCTACCAACACAGGCATTGAAGTCTTCTTGTTTAACCATAAAATTATCAAACTCATCCAAGCATTGGCTAGCAAACTTAGTGGATGGGATTTCACCCTTATCAAATCTATGGAGAGAATTTACCTTTACTACCTGTGTCGGGTTATCAAGACCATGTATTTCTTCAATAGGTGTAAATTCTTAACATCTTCAGCTTTAATACCTTTTTCTTTCATAGATTTCTTTGCCTCCTGCATATCTTCAGGACTGAGAAATAGATTACCCCTTTTCTTCCGAGTTGGCTTAGGAGTTGGTTCAGGAAGTGTCCAATAATTTTCATTACTCAACATATTATTCAATAACAATTCAGCTTGATCAACGGTTCTTTCCCCGAACACACAACCAACACAACTATCCAGGTGGTCTCTGGAGGCATCGGTTAGTCCATTATAAAAGATATCAAGTATTTCATTTTTCTTGAGAGGATGATCACGCAAAGCATTAAGTAATCGGAGAAGCCTCCCCAAGCTTGTGAGTGACTCTCTTCTTCAATTTGCACAAAATTATATATTTCCCTTAAGGCAGCTTGTTTCTTATGAGTAGGGAATTATTTAGCGGAGAAGTAATAAATCATATCCTGCGGACTACGCACACAACCAGGATCAAGAGAATTAAACCATGTTTTAGCATCACCCTTTAATGAGAACGGAAATAACTTAAGGATATAGTAGTAACGAATTTTATCCACATTAGTGAATAGGGTGGCTATATCATTCAATTTAGTAAGATGTGCCACGATAGTTTTAGATTCATAGCCATAAAAAGGATCAGATTCAACCAAAATAATTAACTCATGGTCGACAGAGAAATCATAATCCTTATCGGAAATACAGATGGGTGAAGTAGTGAAAGCAGGGTCATATGTCATTCTAGCATTCAAAGATTTTTCTTTCAGCTTAGCTAACAGTTTCATAAGATCATATCTATCATTGCAAGCCAAAAAGTCTCTAGCAGTTTCTTCATCCATAACATAACCCTCAAGCACAACAGGCAATTCATATCTAGGGGGAGAATCTTCATCATCACTTTCATCAATATTATCAGTTTCAATAATTTTATTCTCTCTAACCCTAACAAGTTGTTCATCAAGAAATTCACCTAATGGCATAGCATTATCAAGCATAGAAGTAGTTTCATCATAAGCATCATGCATAGCAGAAGTGGCATCATCAAAATCATGCGACATATCAGAATAAATAGCAGGAGTAGGTGTCGCAAGTTTACTCAAAACAGAAGGTGAATCAAGTGCAGAGCTAGATGGCAGTTCCTTACCTCCCCTCGTAGTTGAGGGAAAAATCTTGGTTCTTTCATCTTTCAAGTTCCTCATAGTGATCAACAGATATAAATCCCAAGTGACTCAAAGAATAGAGCTATGCTCCCCGGCAATGGCGCTAGAAAATAGTCTTGATAACCCACAAGTATAGGCGGTCGCAACAGTTTTCTAGGGTAGAGTATTCAACCCAAATTTATTGATTCGACACAAGGGGAGCCAAAGAATATTCTCAAGTATTAACAGTTGAGTTGTCAATTCAACCACACCTGAAAGACTTAATATCGGTAGCAAAGTATTTAGTAGCAAAGTAATATGGACGTAATGGTAACGGTGGCAAAAGTAACAGTATTGGTTTTGTACTGATTGTAACAGTGGCAACGGTAAAGTAACTAAGCAGAGATCAATATGTGAAAAGCTCGTAGGCAATGGATCAGTGATGGATAATTATGTCGGATGCGATTCCTCATGTAACAGTCATAACATAGGGTGACACACAACTAGCTCCAGTTCATCAATGTAATGTAGGCATGTATTCCGAATATAGTCATACGTGCTTATGGAAAAGAACCTGCATGACATCTTTTCTCCTACCCTCCTGTGGCAGTGGGGTCCTATTGGAAACTAAGGGATATTAAGGCCTCCTTTTAATAGAGTACAGGAACAAAGCATTAACACTTAGTGAATACATGAACTCCTCAAACTATAGTCATCACCGGGAGTGGTCCCGATTATTGTCACTTCAGGGTTACCAGATCATAACACATAGTAGGTGACTATTGACTTGCAAGATAGGATCAAGAACTCACATATATTCATGAAAACATAATAGGTTCAGATCTGAAATCATGGCACTCGGGCCCTAGTGACAAGCATTAAGCATAGCAACATCAATCTCAGAACATAATGGATACTAGGGATCAAACCCTAAAAAAACTAACTCGGTTACATGATAAATCTCATCCAACCCATCACTGTCCAGCAAGCCTACGATGGAATTACTCACGCATGGCGGTGAGCATCATGAAATTGGTGATGGAGGAAGGTTGATGATGATGATGATGATGGCGACAGATTCCCCTCTCCGGAGCCCCGAACGGACTCCAGATTAGCCCTCCCGAGAGAGATTGGGGCTTGGCGGCGGCTCCGTATCGTAAAACACGATGAATCCTTCTCTTTGATTTTTTTTCTCCCCGAACATGAATATATAGAGTTGGAGTTGAGGTGAGTGGAGCCTCAGGGGGCCCACGAGATAGGGGGCACGCCCCAGGGGGTGGGCGCGCTCCCCACCCTCGTGGACAAGGTGTGGGCCCCTGGTGTTGATTCTTTCGCCAGTATTTTTTATAAATTCCAAAAATATTCTCCGTGAAGTTTCAGGTCATTCCGAGAACTTTTATTTCTGCACAAAAATAACACCATGGCAATTCTGCTGAAAACAACGTCAGTCTGGGTTAGTTCCATTCAAATCATGCAAGTTAGAGTCCAAAACTAGGTCAAAAGTGTTTGGAAAAGTAGATACGATGGAGATGTATCATCGGCTCGGAGCGCAAGAGCTTATGCTTGAGGAGGGTGCCGTCTTGGCCCTCGTTGATGAAGTATTGGATTGCTTGGACTTCGTGGACGCCCTCGAAGCTGTTCCGGATCTTGGTCCAGCGTGCGAGGTACTCTCGGCCAGTTTCCGCCGGTCCCTGTACGCACATGGCGAGCTGGCTGGGGCGGCCGGGTCACCAGTAGGTCCCGGTGAAGTTGCGCACGAAAGATTGCTCAGAATCAACCCATGTGTTGATGCTACCCACCGACATGCTATTCAACCACATGCGGGCCGACCCCTAGAGCATGAGGAGAGCATAACGCACGGCGAGACGGTGGTTGCCGCCGGCGATGCCGATGGCGGTGGTGTAGTCGGTGAGCCAGTCCTTCGGCTTCATGGTGCTGTTGTACTTAGGGGTGTCGTGGGGGATCGTGAACCCTTTAGTAAAGGGCTCGTCCCGAATGCGTGGTCCGAAGCACGTTGGCCCGACGGGGCCGCTCTCCTCCAGCTCCTGGGAGAGGGCGAGTCGGTCGAGGCGGTGGCGGGCGTCTGTGTCGTCAATGGCGCGCGGGCCCAGTAGGCCGGCGACCGTGCCGCGGGGGGCCGGGTCGACCGAAGCCGGATGTCGGCCGGGTTGGAGAGGAGGATCAGGCCGGCGTTGGTCTTGCAGGGCCGTCTCATCGCCCAAGCCGCCGGCAGTCGTCGGAGCGGGGTTGCGCCGAGTCCGGGTGCGGTCGGAGTGCGCCTCGCCGGGTGGCGAAGACGCCGTGTTCCGATGATCGACGGGCCCGTCAGCGCGGAGGGAGCCGGATCCCGCCGGCTTGGCGAGTTGGTTGAGGCGGTCCTGCTGCTCGTTGGCCGCGTCGAGGAGGTCGTTCACCCGCTTGAGGCGATCCTTCAGCTCCTCGCCCGCGAGCTGATCCAGGCTGACCGTGGCCGCCTGGGTGGCGCACATGTTCTTCACAGGAGTCTCGTAGACGGGCGGGATGGCGCCGAAGGCGCGGCCGATCGCGCCGCCCTGGGCTTGCACGTCGGCGACCCGGCTTGGCTCGGCCGCAGGGGGTGTGAAGCCGTTGGCAGCGTTGCGCTCCATTTGAGTGGAGTTCAGGCGTCGCTACGTGGCGGCGAGCATCTCGGTCAGGTCCAGTAGGCGCTGGCGGTCCTCCTCGAGCCGCGTTCGGGCCTCGGCGATGTTGGAGGCCTCGATGTCGGTGGCGATGGGAACGCGAAGGCTCTGCATAATGGCGCGCAGCAAGTTGGGCGAGCCGGCCCGCCCCGTTGCGGCCCTGGCTTCGGCGGCCTTCCTTGCCGCGCAGGACGAGGAAGAGGCACCGGTGTCGGTGACGAAGACCTCCACGCATAGGTCTATCCCTCCGTCGGGAGCATTGCCGCTGAAGGAGAGGTGGGAGTCGGAGAAATCAAGTACCTCGTTGGGGTACTCATCGGCCGCAGGTGCATCGGAGATGCGTAGCACGGTGAAGGAGGCGGCGAGCACGTCGATGACGTCGTCCGCCAGTGTGACGGGCTCGTCGGAGTCGGAGGGGAGCCCCGTTCGGAGCATGCTTCCAGCCAGGACCTCGAGCTGCCCCACGGTGGGCGCCAACTATCATGGTGGGTGCACGGCAGATGCCAAGGGATGTCAGAAGAGAGGAGGAGGCTCGAGGGCACTGGTGGGCTCCAGAGGCGAGGTCGGCATGAGCGAGCGCGGGACACAAGACATACCCAGGTTCGGGGCTCTCCGAAGAGATAACACCCCTAGTCCTGCCGAGTGTGGTTTATATGTAACAGTATAGGGTTGCTCCTATAGCTGTATGGAGGAAGAGGGGAGACAGGACAAGGCTTAGGCTGCTCCCTCTCCGTAGGTGTTTACTCTGGTTTGTTGTGTGATTGCTATCGTTCTCGTCGTGCGAGTTGCTTCGTGTCTATATGCATGAGGGCTCCTGGGGGGTTTTATAGGCCAACCCCCCAGGGGTACAATGGTAATGTTACAAGGCCGTGGGGCCAGGTTCTCATCGTCCGGGAAGCCGACGATGGGATCCGCCGGGTGTCAGGGCTCGCCCGGTTCTCCGGGCATAGGGCCCACCTGGTGTAGGGGCATTGTTTGTCGTCTTGTCAATCGTCAGGGAGTGGCCGGGTTGAGTCTGCTACGGTGGCACTCCGTCAGGTCGCCGCTTGCTGGCGTCAGTAGTGACGACGGGTGCACTGTAGCCACGCCAACCCTGGTCAGCGGGTAGGTGGGGCACTGTTGCCACGCCCCGGCTAACCAGAGGCATGGGAGGGGCACTGTTGCCTTGCTCATCTCTGAATGAAGACTCGTCCCATTTACGGCTAGGATGGGACGGGAGCTAACCCACGGCTGGTTTGGGGAACACGCCAAAGGGGAGCTGGCTTGTTGAAGAAGTCTCGGTGCGCCAGGTTCGGCTTCCTTGCACCGTCCGTTGGGGCCGGGTTGAGGAATTTGGTCAGGTCGAGCGACCCAGCCAAGCGCGAGCCGGCTTGACGGGCGTTGCTGGCCCCACTATTTTTGAAAAGGATCCGGGTTCTGTTGCCTACCAGGGGTTCATCCCCCTGACGGAAATATTCCTGACATCCACCCGGCAGTTGTGATAGATGCGTTCCAAGATGAACGTTCGGTGGCCCAAGACTATGAAGGAGCTTTACACCTTGGTGGACAAGTGTGCTCGGGTGGAGGAAGGAGGAAGCTCCCTTGAGAGGAAGATGGCATCGACATCGACTCAGAGGATGATGATGAGGCCACCAGTCAGAGGAAGAAGAACAAGAAGCACAACAAGAGGCGCAAGGATAAGGCAGTAATGACCGTTGAGGGATCGGGCATGCCTAGTACCGGCAAGAAGGCTAAGGTTGAAGCCCCCGACAAGGAAGTTGCCGCATGCGCTCACTGTCGGGAGGCTGCGGCTGCCGAGAAGGCTGGGAAAAGTGGTGGGTCGTACTGCAAGATACAACGGACCAAGGGCCACGATCTCCAGGAGTGCCATCAAGTTGAACAGCTCGTCAAGAAGCAGAGGGCTGAATATGAGAAGCGTGATAAGGAGAAAGGTCGGAATGGCACTGGCGGGAAGGGTTGAGGCGGCGAAGCAAGTCACCCCGGCAAGGCTCCTCAGAATCATGGAAAACCCGCCAAAGTTCGTGAGAAGGAAGATTGCAATGATGAAAGTGTTGGAGGGGATGCAAAGGAAACCAGTGAGCAGGAATTCCAGAGGGCCACTAACGCCCTGTGCATTGACGGAGGTGCATCTCTGCACTCCTCTCACCGCCAGCTTAAACAGTGGGCGCGTGAGGTCAATGTCGTGGAGCCAACGGCAGACTCTCGGAAGCCGCTCAAGTGGTCACGCACGCCCATCATATTTGATGAAGAGGACCACCCTGACCGTACCACCGCAGTAGGGTGTTTGCCGTTGTTGGTCTCACCAACAATCTGCAACCTCAAAGTAACAAAGATGTTGGTTGACGGCGGGGCCGAGTTGAATCTGATTTCCCCAAAGGTCATCAGCAGACTTCAGATAGCAGAGGAAGAGCTCAAGGTCACGGGCACATTTCAAGGAATCAACCTTAGTAGGAGTCATCCTAAGGGAAGGATCACGTTGCTGGTGACATTCGGAGGGGAGTTGAGCTACCAGACTCAGAAGGTTGTGTTTGATGTGGTCGACCTCCCCCTGCCGTACAACGGATTCCTTGGGTGCCCAGCTCTGGCCAAATTCATGGCGGCATCCCACTATGCCTACAACACCTTGAAGATGCCAGGGCTGGTGGGCATCATTTCAGTTCTGTCAGACGAGAAGGACGCAATTATTTGTGTGGATAAGATGTACCGACACGTAGTCGCGGTAAAGGCCGCTGAAGCCACAGTTCTCGCCAAGGAAAGCAAAGGAAAGAAAAAGGCTAGTAGGGACGCCAGCAAGGAATCCGGGAAGCGTACCTCTTCAGAGTATGTTGCGCCTATTGATGACTTGCCGGAGAGTTCCAACAGCAAGAGATCCAGGGCTGCTACACCCCACGTGAAAAAGGTCCTGACAGGGCTGGCTGGCGCTGATGGTACTTTTACTATCAGTGTCACCCTCAATGAAAAATAGGAAAGCGCGCTCATTGCCTTCCTGTGGGTGAATATCGATGTGTTTGCCTGCCAACCATCTGATATCCCCGGCGTTCCCAAGGAGGCAATCGAGCACCACCTTACTGTCTGCCCACCTACCCGACCCATCAAGCAGAAGGTCTGAGAGCAAGCCTTGGAGCGGCATCAGTTCATTGCCGAGGAAATCAAGAAACTTGAGGCAGCTGGTTTGGTCAGAGGAGTACTACATCCAACATGGTTAGCAAACCCAGTGGTCGTATGCAAGCCTAACGGAAAATGGAGACTTTGCATAGATTTCACAGATCTTAACAAGGCCTGCCAAAGGACCCATTTCCCTTGTCGCACATCGACCAAAGTGTGGAATCCACTTCCAGGTGTGATTTGCTCTCCTTTCTGGATGCATACTCTGGATATCATCAAATCTTCATGTCCAAGGAAGATGAAGAGAAGACCTCATTCATCACCCCATGAGGCACATACTGCTTCGTGTGAATGCCTTTTGGGTTGAAGAGTGTCGGGTCCACTTTTGCAAGAGCGGGCCAGATTGGTTTTGAATCACAGTTGCACGGGAACATTGAAGCTTATATGGATGATATTGTGGTCAAGACCAAGGACAAATCGACCCTCATCCAGGACTTAGAAGATACATTTGCTAATCTGCGCAAGATCAACTTGAAGCTGAACCCGAAGAAATGTGTGTTTGGTGTTCCCTCCGGCAAGCTACTTGGTTTCTTTGTGTCCCATCGCGAGATAGAGGCCAACCCCGATAAGATCAAGGCTATCGAGCAGATCCAGGCGCCTAAGACAGTTAAGGATGTGAGGCATTTAATAGGGTGCGTTGCCGCGCTTAGCAGATTCATCTCCAAGTATGTCGAGTGTGCATTGTCGTTCTTCAAAATTTGAAGAAGGCAGGCCCCATGAAGTGGACTCCAGAAGCATATGCGACACTGCAAGATTTGAAGACCTACTTGTCTTCTATGCCCACTTTGGTTGTTCCCAAACCATAAGAGCCATTGCTGCAATACCTAGCGGCAACTAATTAAGTGGTTAGTGCAGCACTAGTGGCGCAGCTGGAAGTAGAGGAAGCAGTAGCCTCAGCCAGTGTTCCTTTCGGTTGAGAGAATGAGCACAACCCAGCAAGGCCAGACGTAGATCAAGATAGAGAAGAGTACGGTAGCGAAGGCAACCCCAAGGACGCGGCAATGAAGAAAGTGGTGCAGCACCCAGTATATTTTGTCAGCTCTCTGTTACAGAGGGCTAGATCCAGGTATTATGGCGTGCAAAAAATGATTTTTGGCCTAGTCATGGCCTCAAGGAAACTTTGCCACTACTTCCAAGCCCACGAGATCACGGTTGTCACCCGCTTCCCTTTGCAAAGGATACTCCGAAACCCTGAGGCTATCGGCGGAATAGTGGAGTGTGCATTGGAGTTATCCAGCTTAGGCTTAAAGTTTGAAAGCACATCAACAATTCAGAGCAGAGCATTGGCAGAGTTTATTGCAGAATGGACGCCAACCCCTGATGAAGAGCTACTAGAGACAGTTATTTCCGGCAAGGGAGCGCCCCAAGAATGGATCATGTATTTTGATGGTGCCTTCTCCCTACAAGGTGTAGGGGCTGGCGTGCTTCTCGTTGCTCCCAATGGGGAGCACCTAAAGTACATTGTCCAGATGCATTTTCCCCGGGAGGAGGCGACCAACAATACTGCAGAGTATGAAGGGCGAGCTCCTTGCCGGGCTCAGGGTTGCAATAGAGTTAGGAATCAAGAAACTGATCATTCAAGGAGATTCACAACTTGTGGTACGACAAGTCAACAAGGATTACCAAATTCCATTGATGGAGGCATACGTCGAGGAAGTGAGAAGACTGGAGGAGCACTTCAACGGGTTGCAAACAGAGAACGTGCCCCGTGTGGAAAACAACATTGATGATCATCTGTCAAAGTGCGCTGCACAGAAGCTTCCTGTGGAACCAGGAACTTTTGTTCTCCAACTTACTTAGCCCTTCATATCCCCAGCAACAATGGCCCAGAAGTGGAGGAAACTGGACTCCGACAAGTATCTCCCGGTAGCCTCCCGGGGCTCCCGGCAAAGAGCTTGACGGGAACAACTCCCCTTCAGCTGCTGAGCTACCCCTCACACCAGACTACCAGTCCTCATGGTAGAGGGGTGCACTCCCGTGAAGGAGGAGGTGCCACTAGTCCTCGTTGTCGAGCCCAGGCTCCAACTTGGGCACGGCACATAGTTCGTTTCCTCCAAACTGGTGAACTTCCTGAAGAGCAAGAAGAAGCTGAAAGAGTAGCCCGAAGGGCCAGTATGTATCAGTTAAATGACACACTATACAGAAGAAGGCCCAACAGTGTGAAATTGAAGTGCATTTGTTGGGAAGAAGGAAAGGAACTGCTGGCAGAAATACACAAAGCAGGCATGTGCGGCTCCCACATTGGATCCAGGGATTTGATTGGGAAAGCATTTCGGCAAGGATTCCATTGGCCCACAGCCCTCCAAGATGCGGTCAAGCTAGTTACCAAGTGTGAATCCTGCCAGTTCCATTCCAAGAATATCCATCTGCCTGCCCAAGCTCTTCAGACAATCCCTTTGTCATGGCTGTTTTCTGTCTGGGGGCTCGATATCCTCGACCCTTTCCCCCGTGCTGCCGAGGGCTTTGAATTCTTGTTCGTTGCAATTGACGAGTTTACAAAGTGGCCGAAAGTAGAAGCTGTGAGACAGGTGACTGCTCAGTCAGCTATCAAGTTCCTTAAAGGATTGGTGTGCCGCATCGGGGTCCCTGCCCAGATCATCACCGACAACGGCACCCAATTCACGAGTTGTGCCTTCATGAAATATGTTCATGCCCTCGAAAGCAAGATCTCATTTACCTCTATTGCCCATCCCAGGAGCAATGGACAAGATGAGAGGGCGAACGCTGAAGTGTTGCGAGGACTCAATTCAAGAACATTTGATACGCTGCAGAAGTGTGTGCTACCTCTTGAGCATGCGTTGCTTTTCCCTTGAAGAGGAAAGGGTGATGCAGCAAAGTAGCGTAAGTATTTCCCTCAGTTTTTTAGAACCAAGGTATCAATCCAGTAGGAGACAACGCACAAGTCACCTAGTACCTGCACAAGCAATCAAGAACCTTGCAACCAACGCGATAAAGGGGTTGTCAATCCCTTCACGATCACTCGCAAAAGTGAGATCTGATAAAGATAGTAAAGTAAATATTTTTGGTATTTTTGTTATATAGATTGGAAAGTAAAGATTGCAAAATAGTAAACAAGATGTGATGTAAATAAAAGAGATGCAATACAATAAGAAAGAGACCCGGGGGGCATAGGTTTCACTAGTGGCTTCTCTCAAGATAGCATGTACTTCGGTGGGTGACCAAATTACTGCCGAGCAATTGATAGAAAAGTGCATAGTTATGAGAATATCTAGGCAATGATTATGAATATAGGCATCATGTCCGTGTCAAGTAGATCAAAACGATTGTACATCTACTACTATTACTCCACACATCGACTGCTATCTAGCATGCATCTAGAGTATTAAGTTCATAAGAACAGAGTAACGCTTTAAGCAAGATGGCATGATGTAGAGGGATAAACTCAAGCAATATGATATAAACCCCATCTTTTTATCCTCGGTGGCAACAATACAATAGGTGCCTTGTTGCCCCTACTATCACTGGGAAAGGACACCGCAAGATTGAACCCAAAGCTAAGCACTTCTCCCATTGCAAGAAAGATCAATCTAGTAGGCCAAACTAAACCGATAATTCGAAGAGACTTGCAAAGATATCAAATCATGCATATAAGAATTCAGAAAAGAACCAAATAATATTCATAGATAATCTTGTTCATAAACCCACAATTCATCGGATCTCGGCAAACACACCGCAAAAGAATATTACATCGAATAGATCACCAAGAACATAGAGGAGAACTTTGTATTGAGAATCAAATAGAGAGAAGAAGCCATCTAGCTAATAACTATGGACCCGAAGGTCTGTGATAAGCTACTCACGCTTCATCGGAGAGGCTATGGTGTTGATGTAGAAGCCCTCCGTGATCAATTCCCCCTCCGGTAGATCGCCGGAAAAGCCCCCAAGATGGGATCTCACGGGTACAGAAGGTTGTGGCGGTGGAAAAGTGGTTTCGTGCCTCTCTGTGATCGATCTAGGGTATAAGAGTATATATAGGCAAAAGAAGTATGTCGGTGGAGCTACGTGGGGCCCACGAGGGTGGGGGCGCGCCTACCCCCCTGGGCGCGCCCTCCTGCCTCGTGGCCGCCTCACGGAGTTCCTGATGTAGGGTAGAACCCTAATCGGCCGATCTTTCATGAAAGGAGCGGATCCCGCGATGAACACGAAGAACACGAGGGGAAATCACAAAGGGGCACAAAGAGAAACACTCAAACCAACAGATTAAGTCACACATTTGCTAGATCCTCGAAACACGAGAGGAGATACAAGATCCAAAGTCAACAAGGGATGATACAAATGGTAACCGGTCTTCTCCGTGAGGAGGTCTTGAATCCAAGTGCATCTTCTCTGAAGAGGGGACGCGGTCTCTCTCGGGGAGTAGATCCGGATGGATGAGTGAAGCTCTATCTCACAAATGAGCTAACACAACGCTAACCCTAACTAGGAGGAGGTGGGGGAGTATATATAGTGCTAGCCCACGAAGGGGTAAGTGAGAGGGGGATACATGGCCCTTGGCCCGATCTCTGCGCACAGGCAGGTGCCGAATGTCCGGGCTAGGGGCTGGATGTGCGGCGGCTCATGAAGAGCCGTATGTCCGGGCCTCTGGCTGGATGTCCGGGCTGAACTTGGACGGCTCCGGTTGCATTTTGTGATGAGGGGACGGATTTCCAGGCGAAGGGGCCGGATGTCCGGGGCTTCGGGAGGAGCCGGATGTCCGGGGCATGGTGGCCGAATGTCCGGGTTGCACTGGTCCTTTCCGGTGTTCTCTCGATAGCCGATGACGGATTTCCGGGGCAAGGGCCGGATGTCTGGGCTGGACCGGATGTCCGGCTGCTGTAGCAGCTGGCCCTTCTTCCTTCTCCTTCCTTCACTTCCGTGCACGCTTGGCCTTGGTCCTTGGGGTCTCCATGGTCTCCTCGGGTGTACCTGAGTATGCACAAGGTATGTGCTTGAAGTAGCATCCATGTCTTACATGCGGAAAGGGAAGATTCAGAAAGGAGCGAGTTCACCTTAGGTCCAAAGGCGTATGCTTGAGTGTACATGGGGATGATCGTAGGATGCTCCGCATCATCTCCCCTCCCTTAGGAAAGATCCGACCTCGGATCGAAAACCTCATCACCATGGAAACGGTTGTCGTGGACGGACTCGTAGTTCGACGAAGTGGAAGACATGGCGCAATCCATATACTCCATGGTGTCTCCTGAGTGGTACACATGCAAAAAGAGCAAACACAAATGACACTCGGAAATACAATGGTTAGCACACACAAAGTGTCCATCATGTAAGAATGAGTTTGTGCTACAAGATTGATCATGACAAGGTGCATGAAGCTTATCCAAAAGATATGGAATGATATGCAAAGCATTCATGGGAGCAAAAACATTCATTATGCACACAAATGTGTTCTGAATATGATCAATGCAACCACGGTGCAAAATGATGTCATAGTGAGACAGTTCATCAATAGCATGAATATGGTAATGGATGCTCAATGTGATGTGATCATGCAATTGATGGTAGGCAATAAGATCATGATGTATGAATATGCCATCAAGGTATATCACAACAAATTTGCTAAGGAAATGCACAAGCTCATATATCATGGATGACATAGAAAGACAAGATGCAACAAGGCAATCATAATATGAGTCAATCCATGCATAAGATGCAAATTTGTCATGTGTATGATATGTCCATCGAGCATGACATGTGTAAGCACAATCAACAAATATGGAGGTGTTGGTGTACCAATGCTCAATGTCGTGGCATGAGTGGAGGTTCGAAGGTGCATCCAATAAGTCCGGGTGCTCCTCAACTTGAAGTTCCATCAAGCCAATCTCCAATGTCGCTCCTCCATTCACGAGATGTATCATGTAGACAACAAGAAGGAGACAACAATGAAAGAGTGACCCATCCAATATGCGTATTTGAGGATGGCTCAAAGGGAATGAGTTCACCTTTATGAGGATGTTGAAAATGTTGGTGTTGTGCATCATGTACGCCTTCACATGACCAAGGTGTTTCATGATGGTGCCACCTTGTGAATCCTTCAAAATGAAAGAACATGACAAACACTTGGAAAAACAAATAAGGTTAGTGCAAATGCAACACCTATCATTCGAATGGTGAGATACCCAACAAGTGTTTTCATCATGCTTATCATAAGAAAGGGCAATATGTTCCATGGTATGAAAGCATAAGATGTGACTACAACCAAAGACAATAGGCTCAAGTAAACAAGCACGCATCACTAGTTATATGTCCAAGTTTCCAAGATCAATGAGCATAGATGCAACAATTGGAGGCAAGCGACAGTGAACAAGATGTATCATGTGAGAGGCACGAACATATATGTCATCAACCCAAGAAAGCGAGTAATAGTGGAACATGGGTGATGCGACAAAGTAAGTAATCATAGTGATCAAGTCAAGCAAGCTAGTAGTGCGAAGATGCAACATACTAGAAGGAATCATGGCAAGCATGTCATGGGTGCAAATAGTGTGCATGAATAATTCACATGACATAGCACAAGCATGAAAGCAAGATATGAGCAAAATATCATCAATGTATTGGTGAGAGGCCATATGTAAATAGCAATGGGACATCATGACTCTCCCAACACAATAAGCAACAATAGCATGAGGCAGATGGTAAACATGGCAATAGCAACAAGGATCTCCACCAAGCATGCAAATACACATATGAGTAGTAAAATGGTGAATCATGGGTAGATGCAAGAAAGGGTCACAATTGCATGGCAAAATCATGTAAAGAGGCGTAGCATGCAAAGTGAACATGAGAAAATCGGCATAACATAACAAGTGATATATAACCCAAAGCCGTGTGAGAGCCAAGTAAAAGGAATGCGTGAAGTCGTTGCGTGAAGGGAATGGTGGGAAGGACAATCGACAGGATCCCAAGTCATCTTTGCTCTCAAGAGCTCGTTTCGTCAACTCTTGGGATTGAGAGGTTGACGAGTATACGTGAGTACCTACACAAAACAAAGACAAAGGGAAAATTATGTGTGCATGGTATATGTACACATCATCCATCATGATGTGCACGTGCGTGTGTTAGTTAGCACAAAATATCCAATGCTCAAATAAATGAGATGCATGATATAGAAACATGTCATACATCATGAGAGGTTTGTTATTATGTATAGCATAATGGAGACTCAAATTGTGCAATGCATCATGAGAAATATGTAGAGCATTATTATTCATGGAATGCATATGGTGCAAGCAATTATGGGAATCATGCAAAGTATGGAATGCATCAAAATCTCCTAATATCTATGAGGAAACTATGGGGGTCTCCTCATGAGCATTAATGGAAACATCAGATGGAGAATATTGACAACATCCAAAACAATGCATATTTGGAACAATGTGATCATGGCATGGCATAGTAGATGAATTGCACAAATCATGTAAAGGAAGCATAGCAATATCATCACATGAAAAACAAAAGCCAATGACCATCATCTCGTCATCTATGCCATAAGTGCAAATGGGATTTATTTTAATGGGGCATGCATAGTTACTATGTTGAGATTGAAATGATACGATATGGGATATCTCACTCATAGCATATGACAAGTTCAATGGATTTTCAAACATGATGTGACCAATAGAATTTTCACATGATATCCTATGGAGCATGGCATCACAAGTAGGCAACTCAACATGCTCATCTTCATATTCATCATAAATAGGTAAGTCATGACATGAAGAAGTCGCACTAGCATGAAGCATGGGAATAGGTGGATCAACATCATGCAAGCAATCATTGGTGAGATAGTCCACTAGTGGGATAAGAAAAGCACCATCACCTATTTTACCTTTGGAGCATTGCTCATGTGTTGTAGGTGAGGTGTCGAAGACCAAGTCGTGGTCATCTTCATCTTGATGGAACCATGTGGGGGGTGCATCTCCTTCCACTAGTATGGACTCGTCGAGGATAGGCGTGTCGCATGTAGGAGACCTAGCACCAAAGAAGAAAACACACTCGGAGTAGAGGTTAAATCATTAGAAATCATAGTGGCCTCACGTGCCCTCTCAACTACCTCACTCTCTCCCGGTATAATGCTCTCACTCATATGGTTGGTGGAGTCACTCAAATGGCTCTCAACCTCACATAGGATATGTGACATGCTCTCATGTATGGGGCTAGTGGTGGTCACACTCATCCTCTTATAGGAAATGCACTCAATGTCATATATGGTGGAGTCACTCATCTCATTCATGGGGTGGTGGCTCTCCTCACATGGCAATTGGGGCATCTCTTCATATGTGGGTGTCGTAGAGATGTCGGTGCAAATGTCTCCATGCTCAATCATGTCGTAGTCGTAGCCATGGATGAGGGCCGAAGATGGCACATCATCACTCTCCTCTAAGACCAAAGATAAGGTCTCATGTGCAGTCTCGTAGCTTGACTCGGAGTATGAGTCCAATATGGGTGTCGTCTTCATGTTGTTGAAGAGGTTCATTCTCGTCGTCGTGGTTGAAGGGGGTGGCCCTTGCTCGACATTCTTGCCACCGTCTTGTTGTTGGATGTAGCGACCAGACCTCAAACGGTCCAATCTCTGTGCTCCGGTGTCATCCCTGGATCAGTAATGCTAACACCACACAGTACTTGAAGGATTTATAACAGAGTAGCAATCACACACTTATTACCTCGAGTGTCTCAATAGAGAACTTATTACAATAAAGATGGCAGGCCATCTAATAACCATAACAGTGGAAGGCTTGGAAGATAAGTGAGTCCATCAACTCCAATGGCATCACTGAGTATAGAACCACGACCTAAAAACTCCTTAATCGCCGTCTGAAAAGTCTGCAACATTAACGTTGCAGCTCGAAACGGGTCAGCACATGGAATATGCTGGCAAAGTAACACATAGAGAGTAATGGAATGAAACAGCTACTCTATATGCATAGTTGGCTGGTGGAAAGCTCTATGGTTACAATATTGCGTAAAGCCAAGTTTTCCCTACTGCAAAGGAATAAATTTTATTTAACTATCATGGTAGTTGTTAAACATTGAGAATGGTTGACAGCATTCTCAATCCCAATTAAGCATCATCATTAAACAAAACCCAACAAATTAAATTTTAGAGTAACATGTTGAGATTCACATGATAATCGAGGTACTAGATACTCAAGATGTCCATAACCGGGGACACGGCTAACCATGATTAGTTTATACACTCTGCAGAGGTTTGCGCACTTTTCCCCACAAGACTCGATCGCCTCCGTTTGGTTTCTCGCACTGCATGGTGTTTGAGAAGACGGATGACCGAGACATAGTCTTTCAGAAGCGCTAGCACCTTACAATCAGATAGACCGTTACACCTACTTTCCCCTACATCTGCTAGTCTACCACTGTAAGAGTTCGCATGACTTAATCAACTATGCTAGAGCCCATAATAGCTTGTGGCTGCACACGGAAGTTTCTAGCATGAATAATCTCATGATCCATTTGAGCCTGGGTGGCGGTCCATAAAGAAAACAGGAATTCCTGGAATGCCCAGGTACCTCAATCCACCCAGATGTGTGTTTAAGTTTCCACCTTAAATAAACCATTAATTAACAATCTCACATCTGTCATGGATACACTCACCCAATCCACGTCTACTAGCATAGCATGGCATAATAAGCAAACGTAGAAGTAACTCCCAAAGGTTTGATAATAAACAGGTAATAGGTACTACCTCAACTACTTCCCAAACCCACAATTTAATTAGATCCTAATCATGCAATGTGTGAGGATTGATCTAATGCAATAAAACTGGGTAGTGGGAAAGCACGATCAAAGTGTTACTTGCCTTGCTGATGATCCGGGAAACCTAGCGATTCGAAGTAGCAAGCGGCGCACTCCGGGTACTCTATCGCAAACAAACAAGCATACAATAAGTACTCAACTAATGCACAGGTAACACTCAAATAAGAGATCTAACCAGAAAGTTCAACTTAAGAACTCTGGTTGGCAAAAAGAGTCAAATCGACCGAAGCAACGAAAGACAAAAGGCAAAAGAAACAGGCTTCATTTACTATTCTGGAATAAGACAATTTTGACAGTGGCAAAAACTTGTTTAAGTTGGTTAAACGGAAAGAGGGTTTTGAGACAAAACTCCAGGCGCTTGAATCGCCTGATTCCGATAAATGAGTGAAAAGTTAGACTAAAACGAAAATCGGATCAGAAATCGCGATCAGAAAAATCACGGATTTAATCCGAGAAAAAGAAAAACGACGAACGTTCGCTAGAGCGAACGAACGGACGAACGCTCGCTATTTAAATAAATTGGAAAACTCAAACAGATCATTGATCATCGGTAGTGGGTACTTGTTCTTGATGGTTACTTCATCCAATCCTCGATAATCAACAACCATCCTTAACGATCCATCCTTCTTCTCCACTAGAAGTATTGGCGATCCCCAAGGCGATGAACTTGGGAGAATGTATCCTTTATCAAGTAACTCCTTAATTTGCTTCTTAATTTCCACCAAATCCTTTATAGGCATCCTATATGGTCTCTTTGATATTGGCCCGGTGCCTGGCAAAAGCTCAATCAAAAACTCAATATCTCTATCCAGTGGCATGCCTGGCAATTCTTCTGGAAATACATCAGGGAAATCCTTCACTACTGGTACTTCCTCCTGCACAACTCCTGTTAAACAATTTACTTGAGTCCTCTTCGACACATGCCGGGATACATACTTGATCCTTCTCCCTTCTGGGGTGGTAAGCAAGATCGACTTACTGGCGCAATCGATGTTTCCTCCGTACATCGACAACCAATCCATACCCAGAATTACATCCAAACCTTGTGATTCCAATATTATCAAATCTGAGGGGAACACATGCCTACCTATACTTAATGGCACTTGAAAACATCATTGGCTAGCCATATATTCCGCTCCTGGTGAGCTTACTAACATAGGTGTTCTAAGTACTTTGGTGGGCAGGTTATACTTATCCACAAATCCCCTTGATATGTATGAATGCGATGCACCGGTATCGAAAAGAACAAGTGCAGTAAATGACTTAACCAAAACTTACCGATTACTGCATCCGGCTGCTCTTCAACCTCCTCCACGTTAACGTGGTTTACCTGTCCCCTATTGAAAGGGTTTGGCTTCTTCCCAGAGCTTCCATTGCCATTTCCATTCTGTGATTCTGGACATTCATTGGCATAATGTCCGGTCTTCTGGCACTTAAAGCAAGTGACTTGGCTTAGGTCTCTCTTGGCTGGGGTCGATGGGTTGGTGCGGTTCTGGCCGTTGCTTCCTCTATTACCATTACCATTCTTGGTTCCATTGTGATTGTGCGAGCTACCTCCTACATGGGTATGCTGAAAATGTCCTCCCGGTCTAGGGGTAAAACGTGGCTTCTGCTGAGCTCCTGAAGTGTGCTTCCCTTGTCCATACTTCCTCTTGCGGTTCTCAATCTGCTGCTGCTTCCCTTCAATCATGAGGGCACGATCTACCAACTCCTGGTAGTTGTTGAAAGTGTCTACCATCAACTGCATGCTCAACTCATCATTCAGTCCTTCCAGAAACTTCTCCTGCTTTGTTGCATCCGTAGCAACGTCATCTGGGGCATAACGTGCTAGCTTACTAAAATCCTCTACATACTAGCCAACTGTCCGCCCTCCTTGGCGCAAGTTGCGAAACTCTCGCTTCTTCATGGCCATAGCTCCTGCTGAAACATGGGCAGTTCGAAAAGCATGCTGAAACTGGTCCCACGTGACAGTGTCGACAGGGAAAGTGGCTGTGAAATTCTCCCACCATGATGATGCTGGTCCTTCAAGCTGATGTGCGGCAAACTTCACCTTCTCCGCATCCGTGCATCCTGCTGTGGTCAACTCTCTAGTTGTCTTGCGGAGCCAATCATCTGCTACTATCGGCTCAGTGCTACTGGAAAACACCGGCGGTTTCAGCCTAAGAAAACGGGCTAAGTGATCAACAGGTGGTGGTGGTGTTGGTGGGTTGTTGTTCTGATTCTGGACTAGCAACTGCATCAATGTGTTCTGCTGCTGGATCAACTGGGTGAGCTCCGGTGGGAAGTTAAATCTGGGGTCACGTCTCGGAGGCATCTGAGGGTTTTTAGAAAAGATGAGATTTAAGAATAGAGGGGCTCTAAAGATAAAACACTACCCATATGCACATGAGGCAAAAGCAAACAATTCACTTCATTCAATCAATCAAACAAGGGCATACAATCGATCAAACTATCACAAAAGTGCTCGGACTACTATATTTACATGGTGGACTACTAATACTGATGAGGTGGTCTACTAGAAATATTCTTCGGTTGCAGACTCCATGATATCTGCTCCAGTTTCATCAACATAGTCATCATCTCTATCATCTGGATCCGAGTCGGTGTCGTCGATGATGATGTAGTCTTCTGGGCGAATCTCCTTGGGTTCTTCGTCTTCTTCTACTGGTGCCGGGCCTCCCATAAATATTCCAATCTTCATTGTTAGGTCGACATTCTTATCCAGTAATACTTCAATTTCCTCTTCATAATATTCATGAGTAGCCTTGAGTTCTTCCTCCAGTTCCTTGATTCTTGTCCTTGCCTTCTTCAGATCTATCATGTCGGGGCACATCTGGTTCTCCTGACGTCGAATGTGCTGGTTTAACTCCTGGATAAAAGATGCAATTGATCTATCCTTTCTGGTGCTGATCATCTCCCAGTGCTCATCTCGGCGCCCACAAATCTGGTAGATAGTATCCTTGAGATCATTTCGGTAGACTTCTCCAATGCGTCCCATGGCAATGTGAGCTGCCATGCTCTTTCCTAGACTCCAAGTTGGTGCATCAAAAGAAAACTCTATGGGCTCAGTGACTGGCATGAACGTCCTTCCTGGAACTTGAACTTGAATCATCCAACGCTCTTCTTCAGGTAAAGTGGCGTTGTAGGTGCCGGTGAAGCTTGGTAGTCCTATGTTTAGATATCTAGTGACTTCCTTCAAATGACGTCCAAAGGGTGTATCTTCATCCGGTTGAGTGAACTTGTTCCTTGCATCCGCCATCCTAAAAGAGTAGAGAAGATGAGAAGACAGAAAGAGAAGAGAGTGAGTAGAGATCTAGGTCTTTAGCTTAGTGGTCGTGTCCTACAGTCAGTGTGTGCTCTGAAACCATATTGTAGCGAGCAGACCTCAAACGGTCCAATCTCTGTGCTCCGGTGTCATCCCTGGATCAGTAATGTTGACACCACACAGTACTTGAAGGATTTATAACAGAGTAGCAACTTATTACATCGAGTGTCTCAATAGAGAACTTATTACAATAAAGATGGCTTAAGGCCATCTAATAACCATAACAGCGGAAGGCTTGGAAGATAAGTGAGTCCATCAACTCCAGCGGCATCACTGAGCATAGAACCACGAGCTAAAAACTCCTAAATCATCGTCTGAAAAGTCTGCAACATTAACGTTGCAGCCCGAAACGGGTCAGCACATGGAATATGCTGGCAAAGTAACACATAGAGAGTAATGGAATGAAACAGCTACTCTATATGCATATTTGGCTGGTGGAAAGCTTTATGGTTACAATTTTGTGTAAAGCCAAGTTTTCCCTACTGCAAAGGAATAAATTTTATTTAACTATCATGGTAGTTGTTAAACATTGAGAATGGTTGACAGCATTCTCAATCCCAATTAAGCATCATCATTAAACAAAACCCAACAAATTAAATTTTAGAGTAACATGTTGAGATTCACATGATAATCCAGGTACTAGATACTCAAGATGTCCATAATCGGGGACACGGCTAACCATGATTAGTTTATACACTCCGCAGAGGTTTGCGCACTTTTCCCCACAAGACTCAATCGCCTCCGTTTGGTTTCTCGCAATGCATGGTGTTTGAGAAGACGGATGACCGAGACATAGTCTTTCAGAAGCGCTAGCACCTTACGATCGGGTAGACCATTACACCTACTTTCCCCTACATCTGCTAGTCTACCACTTTAAGAGTTCGCACAACTTAATCAACTATGCTAGAGCCCATAATAGCTAGTGGCTGCACACGGAAGTTTCTAGCATGAATAATCTCATGATCCCTTTGAGCCTGGGTGGCGGTCCATAAAGAAAATAGGCAATCCTGGAATACCCAGATACCTTAATCCACCCAGATGTGTGTTTAAGTTGCCACCTTAAATAAACCATTAATTAGCAATATCACATCTGTCATGGTTACACTCACCCAATCCACGTCTACTAGCATAACATGGCATAATAAGCAAACGTAGAAGTAACTCCCAAAGGTTTGATAATAAACAGGTAATAGGTACTACCTCAACTACTTCCCAAACCCACAATTTAATTAGATCCTAATCATGCAATGTGTGAGGATTGATCTAATGCAATAAAACTAGGTAGTGGGAAAGCATGATCGAAGTGTTACTTGCCTTGCTGATGATCCGAGAAACCTAGCGATTCGAAGTAGCAAGCGGCGCACTCCGGGTACTCTATCGCAAACAAACAAGCATACAATAAGTACTCAACTAATGCACAGGTAAGACTCAAATAAGAGATCTAACCAGAAAGTTCAACTTAAGAACTCTGGTTGGCAAAAAGAGTCAAATCGAACGAAGCAATGAAAGACAAAAGGAAAAAGAAACAGGCTTTGTTTACTATTCTGGATCTAAGGCAATTTTTACAGTGGCAAAAACTTGTTTAAGTTGGTTAAACGGAAAGAGGGTTTTGAGACGAAACTCCAGGCGCTTGATTCGCCTGATTCCGATAAATGAGCGAAAAGTTAGACTAAAACGAAAATTGGATCAGAAATCGCGATCAGAAAAATCGCGGATTTAATCCGAGAAAAAGAAAAACGACGAACATTCGCTAGAACGAAAAAATGGACGAACGCTCGCTATTTAAATAAACCGGAAAACCGATCTATTTAAAAAAACCGAAACTAAAAAAACGAGCAAAACCGTCGGAAAACCGAACGGTTTTCGAGAAAACCAGAGACTAAAAAAACTACCTCCGGCAACTCCGGCGATGGCGGCGGCGGTGGTCCGGCGGGTCCGGCGGCGAGGCGGCGGCGGGGCAGTGCGCCGGCGGCAGCGGCGGGGCGGCGAGGCGAGGCGCGGCGGCGGCGGCCGGAGCCGGCTAGGGTTAGGGTTGGGCGGGGCAGCGACTTGGGCCTCGGCTGGGGCGGCTTATAAGAGGCCCGGCCAGAAGAGTCCCGGCCGAAAATGGCCCGAGGTCGGTTCAGACGTTTTTTTATAATTATGCTCGATAGAAAAAACAAAAGAAATATTAAACCGACTCCAAAAATCCCGAAATAAATTTTCCCCGGCTTCTAAAATCAAGCCGCACAGGATGAACATTTATTTGGGGCCTAAATGAAATTTTGAAAAATGCACATTTTTCCTAAATTCAAATAAAATAACAAATAAAACCAAAATAAATCTTATTTGATTTTTTTATTAAATCCTCAATATTTCTTTATTTTGGGAAAGTCATTTTATTCCCTCTCTCATATTTTTGTAATAGAAATAATTGAAGATAAAATAAATCAAATCAAAAGATCCTATTTTCAAAATTTGAGACAACTCAAATATGAAAATAACGAAATCCCCAACTCTCTCTGAGAGTCCTTGAGTTGCGTGAAATTTCTAGGATCAACCAAAATGCAATAAATATGATATGCAATGATGATCTAGTGTATAACATTCCAAATTGAAAATTTGGGATGTTACATTGGATGGCCATATGATGTGGCACCTCGGAGCTCGTCTCCATGACCGAAGGGAAATTCCCATGTTTGGCCATCTTCCTTGAGGGGCTTCCGAAGATGGAAGTGTCGCCCTCGCTCGTAGGTGGTTGCCTTGGAATTGATGAAGTCAATGTAGGCGTACTTGTTGGAAGTAGGCGAAGATGCCATACATCCAAAGGGGAAGATGCCAAAGTGGTGGTGGTAGTAGCCGTAGCGTCCTCTTGGTGGTGCTTGTCTCGCGGTCTTCTCTTATGCTCATGAAGTTTGGCCGTAGCTTGATGTAGAGCTTGTTGGGACTTGTAGGTAGGCACATCTCGAGTATCTTCATGTTGATGGTGTCGTTGTCATACTTGAGCTCGATGGCGTTTGTCTTCAGCGTTCACATGATGCTTGGAGGTGACTTGCCCTTCATGACGATGTGGATCACGAACGTGATGGTGGTTGCCATGGAGATGTGGACATGGACAACTTGTGCTTGCATCATTTTTGCGCTCCAAAGACTTGTGACTTGAACGTCGCCGCCTTGAGGATGATGAAGGGGAAGAACGGTTGATCAATAAGGTCTGAATCTCCTCCATCCTTGCATCTTGCTCCTCCTTTTGTGCGGAAAGCTTGTTGTCGATGTAGTCCCTTTTCCTTGCTTTGGAGTGACGAATGTCGATGGAGAGGTTCTCAATGCACTCTCGCAATCTTGATTGTGCGCCTTGCATTTGTCGTTGTAGATCGATGATTGACTCTTTGGTGATGTAGTTGTTCACATCGTTGTTGTTGTGGAAGACCGGAGATGAAATGCCTTGCCTATCCATCACAATACTCGAGCAAATATGAGTGGAGAAAGGAGAAGAACTATACCAAATGTACCTTGACCGATGTTAAAGATGGATCAATGATCACTCAATGATGTAACAAGGAAATAGCACAATTGGTACCAATTCTTGTCGATTTCTCACACCTACACAAATAAGGCTTATGGTGGAGCTCGGTGAGGATAGTGGCACAAAAACTTTGATGCAAAATGTTAGCAAGAGTCAATAATGTTGAAATAGATTCACAAATTCACAAGTGAAACAAGTAGACCAATAGCAATATGTGGCACACGGAAACACATACATGGATAGATAAATGGGGTCGTGCAACCAAGGAATGAGCTCAAAATGTGGAATCCACGGAAAATACTCTTGTTCCACAACTCTAGAGAGACGCTAGCACGATTGCTCAATAGGCGGATACGACACTTGTGCACAACCTATAGGAGACAAAAATGCAACGACTTCTATCCCAAGTATGCTATGTATATGATGTTCCGGTGGTATGATCCAAGATGATCGGATATGACAATATTATGCAATGTGGTATGATGATATGGCACTTGCTTACAAGCTCTTTGTTCACTATTTTTCTTTGCTTAAAAGCTTATTCTTTTTTATTTTTTTATATGGCCACAATGCAAAATGCACAAACCAAGATAGCAGTTGGGTATATACGGGAACAATCTTGTGACACAAGGGATGATGATACCAATATGATATGGTATGTATGCAATGTATGGTGTAGATCACTAATGTGCACAAGTACCGTTGCCGGCAATACTCAAATGGCTAGTCTCGATAGGCAAGTGACGCAAAATGGGCTAGGGGTTATCAATGCAATGGAAGGGAATATACAATGGAGGGATACCATAATACCAAGATGATATGGAGGTTACCATCTGTGGTGATGATGAGTGGCGGTGTTCTTGATGTAGATACCAAGATGATGAAGACTCGTCCCTAAGTAGCCGAAATACCTTAGGAAACAGAAAAACCGCGAACTCAAAATCTCAAATGTCAAATGATGGTATAGCGGGAATGCGGTGGTTGTTGCGGAAGCTCAATGGGATTGCGTAGATGCAATGAGGGGTTTTGAGATGCAATGCGGAAGTGGAGGCTAAGGTGGTGGACTATACACGGTGTCGGAGTTGGAAGCACAGTCCCTAAGTAGCCTAAACACCTTAGGAGACACAACTCATAACACAAACAAAATTGGGTTAAGTTGTGGTGGCGGAAGTGTATGATGGGCAAGCCTATGCGGAAGTTATGGTGGTGGTTGATGAAGAAGCAATCGTCCCTAAGTAGCCTAAACACCTTAGGAGACTCAAATCACAACTCAAACAACCACAAATTTTATGGGGAACAAAATTGGTTAGGTTATAGAAGTCGGTGTGGTTATGCGGAGGTTGTGGTGGAAGCCCTAGGCAAAAATACCAAAGTTCCAAAAATTTGATGGGGTCAAATGGTGATGGTAGTATTTTTGTGGTAAGGGGGTGTCAATAGATTCAAAACAAGCTAAAGAACGTCAAAAATGGACTCCGGATGAATTAGTTATGGACAAAACGGTGAAACGAGGAAGGCTGAAGTTATAGGGGCCGGACATCCGGGGTCGGGGCCGGATATCCAGGACCTGATGTCCAAAACGCTGTGCGAAAATGCACTCTGATACGTCTCCAATGTATCTATAATTTTTGATTGCTCCATGCTATATTATCTACTGTTTTGGACTATATTGGGCTTTATTTTCCACTTTTATATTATTTTTGGGACTAACCTATTAACCGGAGGCCCAGCCCAGAATTGTTGTTTTTGGCCTATTTCAGTGTTTCGGAGAAACAGAATATCAAACGGAGTCCAAACGGAATGAAACCTTCGGAAACGTGATTTTCTCATCAGATAAGATCCAGGAGACTTGGACCCTCCGTCAAGAAAGCCACGAGGCGGCCACGAGGGTGGAGGGCGCCCCCCCTAGGGCGCACCCCCTACCTCGTGGGCCCCTCGAAGCTCCACCGACGTACTTCTTCCTCCCATATATATCCACGTACCCCCAAACGATCGGGGACGGAGCCAAAAACCTAATTCCACCTCCGCAACTTTCTGTATCCACGAGATCCCATCTTGGGGCATGTTTCGGAGCTCCGCCGGAGGGGGCATCGATCACGGAGGGCTTCTACATCATCATCCAAGCCCCTCCGATGAAGTGTGAGTAGTTACCTTCAGACCTACGGGTCCATAGTTAGTAGCTAGATGGCTTCTTCTCTCTTTTTGGATCTCAATACAATGTTCTCCCCCTCTCTTGTGGAGATCTATTCAATGTAATCTTCTTTTTGCGGTGTGTTTGCTAAGACCGATGAATTGTGGGTTTATGATCCAGTCTATCTATGAATAATATTTGAATCTTCTCTGGATTCTTTTATGTATGATTGGTTATCTTTGCAAGTCTCTTCGAATTATCAGTTTGGTTTGGCCTACTAGATTGGTTGTTCTTGCCATGGGAGAAGTTCTTAGCTTTGGGTTCGATCTTGCGGTGTCCTTTCCCAGTGACAGAAGGGGCAGCAAGGCACGTATTGTATCGTTGGCATCGAGGATAACAAGATGGGTTTTTTATCATATTGCATGAAACTATCCCTCTACATCATGTCATCTTGCTTAAGGCATTACTCTGTTTTTAACTTAATACTCTAGATGCATGCTGGATACCGGTCGATGAGTGGAGTAATAGTAGTAGATGCAGGCACAAGTCGGTCTACTTGTCTCGGATGTGATGCCTATATACATTATCATACCTAGATATTCTCATAACTATGCTCAATTATGTCAATTGCTCAACAGTAATTTGTTCACCCACCATAGAATACTTATGCTCTTGAGAGAAGCCACTAGTGAAACCTATGGCCCCCGGGTCTCTTTCTCATCATATCAATCTCTATTACTTTATTATTGCTTTGCTTTTACTTTGATTTTACTTTTTACTTTGCATCTCTATACCAAAAATACCGAAAATATTATTTATCATCTTTATCAGATCTCACTTTCGTAAGTGATCGTGAAGGGATTGACAACCCCTAAGCGCGTTGGTTGTGTTGAGGTATTGTTTTTGTGTAGGTACGAGGGACTCGAGCGTAGCCTCCTACTGGATTGATACCTCGGTTCTCAAAAACTAAGGGAAATACTTACGCTACTTTGCTGCATCATCCTCTCCTCTTCGGGCAAATCCAACACAGTGCTCAAGAGGTAGCACACTCCAGGAGCTGGATGTCCGGCTGAGGCCCGGATGTTCGGCCAGACGATTCTAGATCTCGTTTGGGGCGGAAATTTTCGACTTGAGGGCGAAAATTGATGATTTCGGGGGCAAAATTTGATGGATTTCGTGGATGGAAGGTGAGGAAACTTGGGGGAAAGATAGATCTACTCAAGACACAATGAATCGATGGATCAAAATCAACAAAATATCATCACACCAACAAATCACAAAAAAAATTGGGGGCTATTTTTGTGGGGAATTTTCGAATTTAGGACGAAATCAACAAAATTAGGCTAGAAAATAACGAGGGGAGGCTCCGAAATCATGATCAACGTGGCTCATGATACCAAGATGATGTAGGGTAGAACCCTAATCGGCCGATCTTTCACAAAAGGAGTGGATCCCGCAATGAACATGAAGAACACGAGGGGAAATTACAAAGGGGCACAAAGAGAAACACTCATACCAACAAGATTAAGTCACACATGTGCTAGATCCTCGAAACACAAGAGGAGATACAAGATCCAAAGTCAACAAGGGATGATACAAATGGTAACCGGTCTTCTCCGTGAGGAGGTCTTGATGGTCTTCTTCGTGAGGAGGTCTTGAATCCAAGTGGATCTTCTCCGAAGAGGGGCTGCAGTCTCTCTCGGAGAGTAGATCCAAATGGATGAGCGAAGCTCTGTCTCACAAATGATCTAACACAACGCTAACCCTAACTAGGAGGAGGTGGGTGAGTATATATAATGCTAGCCCACGAAGGGGTAAGTGAGAGGGGGGATACATGGGCCCTTGGCCCGATCTCTATGCACAGGCAGGTGCCGGATGTCCGGGCTAGGGGCCGGATGTACGGCGGCTCACGAAGAGCCGGATGTCCGGGCCTCTGGCTGGATGTCCGGGCTGAACATGGCCGGCTTCGGATGCATTCTGTGATGAGGGGCCAGATTTCCAAGCAAAGGGGCCGGATGTCTGGGGCTTCAGGAGGAGCCGGATGTACGGGGCATGGTGGCCGGATGTCCGGGCTGCGCTGGTCCTTTACGATGTTCTCTGGATAGCTGATGTCGGATTTCTGGGGAAAGGGCTGGATGTCCGGGCTGGACCGGATGTCCAGGGCTGGGGCCGGATGTCCGGCTGCTGTAGCAGCTGGCCCTTCTTCCTTCAACTTCCTTCACTTCCGTGCACGCTTGGCCTTGGTCCTTGGGCTCTCCATGGTCTTCTTGTGTGTACCTGAGTATGTACAAGGTCCGCGCTTGAAGTAGCATCCATGTCTTACATGCGAAAAGGGAAGATTCCGAAAGGAGCGAGTTCACCTTAGGTCTAAAGGCGTATGCTTGAGTGTACAAGGGGATGATCGTAGGATGCTCCACATCAGTTCTAGACTTCCACTCCAAGTCTCCTGGTTTTCTTTCGGTCCAAGAAAGATCATCGCGAAGGTTTCATTCCGTTTGGATTCCATTTGGTATTCCGTTTTTGCGAAACTCTAAAATAGGCAAAAAAAACAGAAACTGGCACTGGGCCTCCGGTTAATAGGTTAGTCCCAAAAATAATATAAAATATCATATTAAAGCCCATTAAACATCCAAAACAGATAATATAATAGCATGGAACAATAAAAAATTATAGATACGTTGGAGACGTATCAAGCATCCCCAAGCTTAATTCATGCTCGTCCTTGAGTTGGTAAATGATAAAAACAGAATTTTGATGTGGAATGCTACCTAACATAATTCTGAATGTAATTTTCTTTATTGTGGCATGAATGTTCAGGTCCGAAAGATTCAAAATAAAAGTTTAATATTGACATAAAAATAATAATACTTCAAGCATACTAATAAAGTAATCATGTCTTCTCAAAATAACATGGCCAAAGAAAGCTATCCCTATAAAATCATATAGTCTGGCTATGCTCTATCTTCATCACACAAAATATTTAAATCATGCACGCAATACATGAGCGTGAGCCATGGACATAGCACTATAGGTGGAATAGAATGGTGGTTGTGGAGAAGACAAAAGGAGAAGATGGTCTCACATCAACTAGGCGTACCAACGGGCTATGGAGATGCCCATCAATAGATATCAATATGCGTGAGTAGGGATTGCCATACAACGGATGCACTAGATCTATAAGTGTATGAAAGCTCAAAAATAAACTAAGTGGGTGTGCATCCAACTTGCTTGCTCAAAAGACCTAGGGCATTTTGAGGAAGCCCGTCATTGGAATATACAAGCCAAGTTCTACAATGAAAAATTCCCACTAGTATATGGAAGTGACAAAATAGGAGACTCTCTATCATGAAGATCATGGTGCTACTTTGAAGCACAAGTGTGGAAAAAAGGATAGTAGCATTGCCCCTTCTCTCTTTTTCTCTCGTTTTTTTACTTGGGCATTTTCTCTTCTTTTTATGGCCTCTTTTTTTCTTTTTTTCTTTTATTTTTCGTCCGGAGTCTCATCCCGACTTGTGGGGGAATCATAGTCTCCATCATCCTTTCCTCACATGGGACAATGCTCTAATAATGATGATCATCACACTTTTATTTACTTACAACTCAAGAATTACAACTCGATACTTAGAACAAAATATGACTCTATGTGAATGCCTCCGGTGGTGTACCGGGATGTGCAATGAATCAAGAGTGACATGTATGAAAAATTATGAACGGTGGCTTTTCCGCAAATACGATGTCAACTACATGATCATGCAAAGCAATATGACAATGATGGAGCATGTCATAATAAACGAAACGGTGGAAAGTTGCATGGCAATATATCTCGGAATGCTATGGAAATGCCATAATAGGTAGGTATGGTGGCTGTTTTGAGGAAGGTATATGGTGGGTTTATGGTACCGGCGAAAGTTGTGCGGTACTAGAGAGGCTAGCAATGGTGGAAGGGTCAGAGTTAGGGCTGGAAAAAAAGCTCGAAGCTCGTGAGCTAAACGAGTAGCTCGTGACTCGGCTCGAATCGACTCGAACTCGAAGAATAACGAGTCGAGCCAAGCTTTATTTTAAGATCGTTTATAGACCAAGTTAAATGAGCCAATCTCACGAGTACTCGTGTAACTCGTTAGGCTCGGTACAAAAGATCAGCCACTCCCAATACAAAAAAAAGATCAGCCACTCAGCACCCTATGTCCTAGGCGCACAACACAAGGCCTAGCCATTGAAGGCCCAACCGCCTATAAGACTCATGCATCACAAGAAAATTACTATTGTTAGTGATATATATATATGTTTAATATATACATAATCATTTTTATAATATTTAAGGGTTTTATGTTCATATCTTTAACGAGCTTAACAAGCTAAACGAGCCAGCTCGCGAGTTATATGAGTCGAAACAAAGTACTACGCGCATGCTCCTAGGGGGATAGATTGGTAGGAAAAGACCATCGCTCGTCCCCGACCGCCACTCATAAGGAAGACAATCAAAAAATAAATCATGCTCCGACTTCATCACATAACGGTTCACCATACGTGCATGCTACGGGAATCACAATCTTTAACACAAGTATCTCTCAAATTAACAACTACTCAACTAGCATGCCTCTAATATCACCATCTTCATATCTCAAAACAAACATAAGGAATCAAACTTCTCATAGTATTCAATGCACTTTATATGAAAGTTTTTATTATACCCATCTTGGATGCCTATCATATTAGGACTAATTTTATAGCCAAAGCAAAATACCATGCTGTTCTAAAGGACTCTCAAAATAATATAAGTGAAGCATGAGAGATCAATAATTTCTATAAAATAAAACCACCACCGTGCTCTAAAAAGATATAAGTGAAGCACTAGAGCAAAATTATCTAGCTCAAAAGATATAAGTGAAGCACATAGAGTATTCTAATAAATTTGGATTCACGTGCGTATCTCACAAAAGGTGTTTATATCAAGTATGATTGTGGCAAAGACTCAAATCATACAAAACGCTCCAAGCAAAACACATACCATGCGGTGAATAAAAATATAGCCTCAAGTAAAGTTACCGATGGATGAAGACGAAAGAGGGGATGTCTTCCGGGGCATCACCAAGCTTAGGCTTTTGGTTGTCCTTGAATTTTACCTTGGGGTGCCTTGGGAATCCCCAAGCTTAGGCTCTTGCCACTCCTTATTCCAAAATCCATCAAAACTTTACCCAAAAACTTGAAAACTTCACAACACAAAACTCAACAGAAAATCTCATGAGCTCCGTTAGTATAAGAAAAATAAACCACCACTTTAAGGTACTGTAATGAACTCATTCTTCATTTATATTGGTGTTAAACCTACTGTATTCCAACTTCTCTATGGTTCATACCCCCCGATACTAGCCATAGATGCATCAAAATAAGCAAACAACACGCGAAAAACAGAATCTATCAAAAACAGAACAGTCTGTAGCAATTTGTAGGTTTCGAATACTTATGTAACTCTAGAACTTCTGAAAATTAGGATGACCAGGACAATTTGTATATTGATCTACTGCTATTGGAATTGGTATTTTATCGCTCTCTGGTGAAAAATGAAAATTATTTTCATGATCGCATACTTTCTGTTTTTATCAGCAAGATCAAACAATAATCACCCAAGGAGATCCTAAAGGATTTACTTGGAACAAACACTAATTATAACATAAAAACACAATCATAATAGAGGCTAGATAAATTATTTATTAATAAACAGGAACAAAAAGTACAGAACAAAAATAAAATTGGGTTGCCTCCCAACAAGCGTTATCATTTAACGCCCCTAGCTAGGCATAAAAACAAGAATAGATCTAGGTATTGCCATAATAATGATAAGGCAAATCACGAAAACTCACCTCATACTCCATACGTTCAGCAGCAAGTTTTCTTTGTGGCAGGCAAAAGTAATCAAAAGGGCTAAATTTAATGGGACAAAAGTCCCCAAGATCAACCTCGGGAGGTATTGGTTCCTCCTTTGGCCCCTCATATTGCACAACCAATTCATCATTATAAGCATTCTTTTGGCAAAAAGTCATGAGCCTTTGTTCAAGAGAAAAACCTAACCCATTGTTCTGAATAGCAAAATTATCATTGAGTTTAGGAATCCTATCAACTAGAACATCGGTAGGAACTTGTTTTCTAAGGTTTTCATTATAAGCAACATGATCTAAAGATCATAAACGCATTATGTCTTCTTGATTAAAAAGGATTGCTTCTATGGGAGGACGGCCAGCATCCACCCTATAATGCGCAAAGATTTCATTGGCCTCTTTTATTATAAATCTGAACTCATGTGCTAAAAAGATGGTAGCCACTCGCATAATAGAGGAATGCTCAATATTGGAAAATTCTAGAAAATTCCTTTGTATGCAAGGATGCATGTGGATAAATTGTCTTTCAAGTTCAACTACAAGCAAAGTTATAGCATCAGCAAGACTACTAGTTTTATGAAGAATAGGCCCGCCCATAGTGGGCAAAGCACCAGCACAAGTAAAGAAATCTTGAATAACTCCTTTTCCAATAATATTACCACTACCAATCCAGAACTTTTTAGTGTGTAAAATAGTAGGTTCTTCATGAGGATAATCAAAAGCATCAAAGTTTCCCCCATCGTTACTACTATCTTTTTCAATGATAACCTCCCCAGTTTCAAACATGATAGCAACAAACCGCACTAAGAACGAACACACAAGATGCAAGCGGAAAGAAGCGAAAGGAAGGGGGGCGAATAAAAGGCGAAGGTTTTCAAAAATCATTTTAGAAGTCGGGGTGAGGAAAATGAGAGGCGAATGACAAATAATGTAATGCGAGGAAGAAGAGTTTATGATGGGTACTTGGTATGTTTTGACTTGGCGTAGATCTCCCCGGCAACGGCGCCAGAAATCCTTCTTGCTACCTCTTGAGCATGCGTTGGTTTTCCCTTGAAGAGGAAAGGGTGATGCAGCAAAGTAGCGTAAGTATTTCCCTCAGTTTTTGAGAACCAAGGTATCAATCCAGTAGGAGAAAACGCACAAGTCACCTAGTACCTGCACAAACAATCAAGAACCTTGCAACCAACGCAATAAAAGGGGTTGTCAATCCCTTCACGGTCACTCGCAAAAGTGAGATCTGATAAAGATAGTAAAGTAAATATTTTTGGTATTTTTGTTATATAGATTGGAAAGTTAAGATTGAAAAATAGTAAACGAGATGCAATGTAAATAAAAGAGATGCAATATAATAAGAAAGAGACCCAGGGGGGCCATAGGTTTCACTAGTGGCTTCTCTCAAGATAGCATGTATTACAGTGGGTTAACAAATTGCTGCCGAGCAATTGATAAAAAAGTGCATAGTTATGAGAATATCTAGGCAATGATTATGAATATAGGCATCACGTCCGTGTCAAGTAGATCGAAATGATTCTGCATATACTACTATTACTCTACACATCGACCGCTATCCAGCATGCATCTAGAGTATTAAGTTCATAAGAACAGAGTAACGCTTTAAGCAAGATGGCATGATGTAGAGGGATAAACTCAAGCAATATGGTATAAACCCCATCTTTTTATCCTCGATGGCAACAATACAATGCGTGCCTTGCTGCCCCTACTGTCACTGGGAAAGGACACCGCAAGATTGAACCCAAAGCTAAGCACTTCTCCCATTGCAAGAAAGATCAACCTAGTGGGCCAAACTAAACCAATAATTCGAAGAGACTTGCAAAGATATCAAATCATGCATATAAGAATTCAGAAAAGAACCAAATAATATTCATAGATAATCATGTTCATAAACCCACAATTCATCGAATCTCGGCAAACACACCGCAAAAGAATATTACATCGAATAGATCTCAAAGAACATCGAGGAGAACTTTGTATTGAGAATCAAAGAGAGAGAAGAAGCCATCTAGCTAATAACTATGGACCCGAAGGTCTGTGGTAAACTACTCACGCTTCATCGAAGAGGCTATGGTGTTGATGTAGAAGCCCTCCGTGATCGATTCCCCCTTCGGCAGATCGCCGGAAAAGCCCCAAGATGGGATCTCACGGGTATAGAAGGTTGCGATGGTGGAAAAGTGGTTTCATGGCTCTCTGTGATCGATCTAGGGTATAAGAGTATATATAGGCGAAATAAGTACGTCGGTGGAGCTACGTGGGTCCCACGAGGTTGGGGGCGCGCCTACCCCCCCCCTCCCCCGTGGGCGCGCCCTCCTGCCTCGTGGCCGCCTCATAGAGTTCTAGACTTCCACTCCAAGTCTCCTAGTTTACTTTTGGTCCAAGAAAGATCATCGTGAAGGTTTCATTCCGTTTGGTATTCCTTTTCTGTGGAACTCTAAAATAGGCAAAAAAACAGAAACTGGCACTAGGCCTTCGGTTAATAGGTTAGTCCCAAAAATAATATAAAAGAGCATATTAAAGCCCATTAAACATCCAAAACAAATAATATAATAGCATGGAACAATAAAAAATTATAGATACGTTGGAGACGTATCAGTGCGGCAGGCGATGGATCGACGAGCTGTCGGTGGTTCTTTGGTCCCTCAATACGACACCATATCGAGCTACCGGGCAGACTCCCTTCTCCCTAGTCTATGGGGCAGAAGCAGTTATCCCCATGAAACTCATTTACGGGTCACCTCGAGTGCTTGCCTACGATGAATTAGCGCAGGAACAGCACCGGCGTGATGATGTTATGCTTCTCGAGGAGAACCGTCTTCGGGCTGCTACATGTGCTGCACGCTGCCAGCAACCCCTGCGTCGCTATCACAGCCGTAGGGTTCATGCCCGGTGTTTTGAGGAAGGCGACCTTGTCCTTAGGCCCGTTCAGTCCACCAAGGGTACAAACAAGTTGACACCGAAGTGGGAAGGCCCTTACCGGGTAGTACGAGTCACCAGACCTGGCGTAGTCCGTCTGAAGACCAGAGATGGTAGTCAATTGCAAAACTCATGGAACATTGAGCATCTCTGCAAGTTCTACCCGTAAGGCGCGGCTGTCGGGCCCTACCCGGCAGCCACCCTTTTGTACATGCCTTGCTTAGTTGCATATAACCCCTTGTACAAAGCCAGGCGCAGACCCTGAGCAACAGAGATATAAATGAAGCGCTGGGGGGCGACAAGTTGAAGGCATGCATAAGCATATCATGAGCATCGCATGTTCATGTACATAAGATCGCATCTGGCATCATTTTCATCTGCATAAACTATAGGCTCCTGCCGTGGACTTGGTCCCCGAGAGGAGATGAGAAGACGAGCCTACACTGCGATCCTCGGCAAGCCAAACAGATAAGTTCTTTCTCTTATCCATATGTGTTCTGTAAGTAAAAGCTTGTGCATAAGAAAACCTCGCTGCCCATTGAAACTTAGGTGCTTCCATCCTTTGACTCAAACGTTGCTTCGGTCAGGATGGTTGCAGTGGCCTTTGATGGAAAAGGACTGACGGGGGGCTAGTCCCTCTTTATGATTTGTGCCTGGTAGGCCTAACTCCGCGGCAACAAAACCAAGGGTACCGGTAGGATAGCCTACCGGGGGAAACTTGTTTACTTGAAAGTATAGAGGCATCCCCACCTCTGCATGGACATATTACATGCACGAGTCCCCGACAAGGTTTATCTTTTTCATTAAAATGCTAATCGAACAAGTACAGACCTTACATGACACAAACATGGATTAAAGACATTACATAATTTGAACTGAAATTTGGCAAGTGCCTACAGATTTAAGATTGAAAAAAGATAAGTGCCCCATAATCTCCTCTTTTCGCTCTTCCTCTGCCAAGTATTGCGGTGGGAAGAGAAGAGGACTAAAGGAACGCCCAAGCAGGAGCTCACCCCGATCCCGTCATGGCCTGCCGGGTGCAGCCTAACAAGATCGGGAGTGGCGAGGCTGCGAAGGAGGGGCACGGGGAGCAGCTCGGCGGTGCCCTGGTAACCACCTCTAGGACCAGCAAGAAGCCTGATACGTCTCCAACATATCTATAATTTTTTATTGTTCCATGTTGTTATATTCTCAATCTTGGCTGTTTTATAATCATTTTATATCATTTTTTGGTACTAACCTATTGACATAGTGCCAAGTGCCAGTTCCTGTTTTTTCCGTGTTCTTTACATCGCAGAAAATCAATATCAGATGGAGCCCGAATGCCACGAAACTTTACAGAGAATTTTTATGGGCCAGAAGGAACACAACGGGCCCTAACTGCACCTGGGGGTGCCCCGAGGGGGGCACAACCCACCAGGGTGCGCCAGGAGGCCCAAGCACGCCCTGATGGGTTGTGCCCACCTCGGGTGCCCCCCCTCGGACCGCCTCTTTGCTCTATAAATACCCCAAAATCCCAGAACCCTAAGGGAGTCGACGTAATATTCATCCAGCTGCCGCAGAGTCCAGAACCACCAGATCCAATCTAGACACCATCTCGGATGGGGTTCACCACGTCCATTGGTGCCTCTCCGATGATGCGTGGGTAGTTCTTTGTAGACCTTCGGGTCTGTAGTTAGTAGCTAGATGGCTTCATCTCTCTCTCTCTCTCTTGATTCTCAATACAATGGTCTCTTGGAGATCCATCTGATGTAACTCTTTTGCGGTGTGTTTGTTGGGATCGATGAACTTTGAGTTTATGATTAGATGTATCTTTTTATATCCATGAAAGTTATTTGAGTTTATTTGATCTCTTATATGCATGATTGTTTATAGCCTCGTATTTCTTCTTAGATATTTGGGTTTTGTTTGTCCAACTTGATCTATTTATCTTGCAATGGGAAGAGGTGCTTTGAAGTGGGTTCGATCTTACGGTGCTTGATCCCAGTGACAAAAAGGGAAACCACATGTGTGTATCATTGCTACTAAGGATAAAACGATGGGGTCTATATCTACATAGATAGATCTTTTCTACATCATGTCATCGTTCTTATTGCATTACTCCATTTCTCCATGAACATAATACACTAGATGCATGCTGGATAGCGATTGATGTGTGGACTAATAGTGGTAGATGCAGGCAGGAGTCGGTCTACTAATCTTGGACGTGATGCCTATATAATGATCATTGCATGGATATCGCCATGAGTATTTGAAGTTCTATCAATTGCCCAACACTAATTTGTTCAACCACCGCTTTGCTATTTTTCTCGAGAGAAGCCACTAGTGAAACCTATGGCCCCCGGGTCTTCTTTCTCATATTATTTTCCTTTGTGATCTACTTTTATTTGATTTTATTTTTAGATCTATTAATCCAAAAATACAAAAATACTTTGCTGCACTTTATTTTATTTGTGATCTATTTATTCAATCTATTACAACTTTCTCCTGTCACACACCAATTTTTGGCACCGTTACCCGAAAGGGATTGACAACCCCTTTAACACGTCGGGTTGCGAGGATTTGTTATTTGTGTGCAAGGGCTGTTTATGTTGTGTTGCTTGGTTCTCCTACTGGTTCGATAACCTTGGTTTCATATCTGAGGGAAATACCTACCGCCGTTGTGCTGCATCATCCCTTCCTCTTTGGGGAAATACCAACGTAGCTTCAAGCGACATCAAAATGAATTTTCTGGCGTCGTTGTTGTTGGGGAACGTAGTAATTTCAAAATTTTCCTATGCACACGCAAGATCATGGTGATGCATAGCAACGAGAGGGGAGAGTGTTGTCCATATACCCACGTAGACCGAAAGCGGAAGCGTTAGCACAACGCGGTTGATGTAGTCGTACGTCTTCACGATCCGACCGATCCAAGTACCAAACGCACGGCACCTCCGAGTTCAGCACATGTTCAGCTCGATGACGTCCTGCGAACTCTGATCCAGCAGAGCTTCACGGGAGAGTTCCGTCAGCAAGACGGCGTGGTGACGGTGATGATGTTGCTACCGACGCAGGGCTTCGCCTAAGCACCGCTACGATATGACCGAGGTGGAATATGGTGGAGGGGGGCACCGCACACGGCTGGGAGAGATCAACTGATCAACATGTGTGTCTAGAGGTGCCCCCCTACCCCTGTATATAAAGGAGCAAGGGGGGAGACCGGCCGGCCCTCTATGGGCGCGCCAGGAGGAGGAGTCCTCCTCCTAGTAGGAGTAGGACTCCCCTTTCCTAGTAGAACTAGGAGCCCTTCCAAGTAGTAGGAGTAGGAGGGAAGGAAAGGGAAGGGAAAAGGATAAGGAAGGAAGGGGGAGCCCCCCTCCCTAGTCCAATTCGGACCAGCCCATGGGGAGGGGTGCGGCCACCCTTTGAGGCCTTTCTCTCCTTTCCCGTATGGCCCATTAAGGCCCAATACGAATTCCCGTAACTCCCCGATACTCCCAAAAATACCCGAATCACTCGAAACCTTTCCGATGTCCGAATATAGTCGTCCAATATATTGATCTTTACGTCTCGACCATTTCGAGACTCCTCGCCATGTCCCCGATCTCATCCGGGATTCCGAACTCCTTTAGTACATCAAAACACATAAACTCATAATATAACCGTCATCGAACTTTAAGCGTGCGGACCCTACGGGTTCGAGAACTATGTAGACATGACCGAGACACGTCTCCAGTCAATAACCAATAGCGGAACCTGGATGCTCATATTGGCTCCCACATATTCTACGAAGATCTTTCTCAGTCAGACCGCATAACAACATACGTTGTTCCCTTTGTCATCGGTATGTTACTTGCCCGAGATTCGATCATCGGTATCTCAATACCTAGTTCAATCTCGTTACCGGCAAGTCTCTTTACTCATTCCGTAATACATCATCCCGCAACTAACTTATTAGTTGCAATGCTTGCAAGGCTTAAGTGATGTGCATTACCGAGAGGGCCCAGAGATACCTCTCCAACAATCGGAGTGACAAATCCTAATCTCGAAATACGCCAACCCAACAAGTACCTTCGGAGACACCTGTAGAGCACCTTTATAATCACCCAGTTACGTTGTGACGTTTGGTAGCACACAAAGTGTTCCTCCGGTAAACGGGAGTTGCATAATCTCATAGTCATAGGAACATGTATAAGTTATGAAGAAAGCAATAGCAACAAATAAACAATCAAGTGCTAAGCTAATGGAATGGGTCAAGTCAATCACATCATTCTCCTAATGATGTGATCCCGTTAATCAAATGACAACTCATGTCTATGGTTAGGAAACATAATCATCTTTGACCAACGAGCTAGTCAAGTAGAGGCATACTAGTGACACTTTGTTTGTCTATGTATTCACACATGTATTACGTTTCCAGTTAATACAATTCTAGCATGAATGATAAACATTTATCATGATATAAGGAAATAAATAAACTTTATTATTGGCTCTAGGGCATATTTCCTTCAGTCTCCCACTTGCACTAGAGTCAGTAATCTAGTTCACATCGCCATGTGATTTAATATCAACAGTTCACATTACCATGTGATTAACACCCATAGTTCACATCGTCATGTGACCAACACCCAAAGGGTTTAATAGAGTCAATAATCTAGTTCACATCGCTATGTGATTAATGCCCAAAGAGTACTAAGGTGTGATCATGTTTTGCTTGTGAGGGAAGTTTAGTCAACGGGTCTGCCACATTCAGATCCGTATGTATTTTGCAAATTTCTATGTCAACAATGCTCTGCACGGAGCTACTCTAGCTAATTGATCCCACTTTCAATATGTATCCAGATTGAGACTTTGAGTCATCTGGATCAGTGTCAAAACTTGCATCGACGTAACCCTTTACGACGAACCTTTTATCACCTCCATAATCAAGAAACATATCCTTATTCCACTAAGGATAATTTTGACCAATGTCTAGTGATCTACTCCTAGATCACTATTGTACTCCCTTGCCAAACACAGGGCAGGGTATACAATAGGTCTGGTACACAGCATGGCATACTTTATAGAACCTATGGCTGAGGCATAGGGAATGACTTTCATTCTCTCTCTATCTTCTGTCATGGTCGGGTTTTGAGTCTTACTCAACTTCACACCTTGTAACAAAGGCAAGAACTCCTTCTTTGATTGTTCCATTTTGAACTACTTCAAAATCTTGTCAAGGTATGTACTCATTGAAAAACTTATCAAGCGTCTTGATCTATCTCTATAGATCTTGATGCTCAATATGTAAGCAGCTTCACCGAGGTGTTTCTTTGAAAAACTCCTTTCAAACATTCCTTTATTCTTTGCAGAAAAATTCTACATTATCTCCGATCAACAATATGTCATTCACATATGCTTATCAGAAATGTTGTAGTGCTCCCACTCACTTTCTTGTAAATAAAGGCTTCACCGCAAGTCTGTATAAAACTATATGCTTTGATCAACTTATCAAAGCATATATTCCAACTCCGAGATGCTTGCACCGGTCCATAGATGGATCGCTGGAGCTTGCATATTTTGTTAGTACCTTTAGGATTGACAAAACCTTCTGGTTGCATCATATACAACTCTTCTTTAATAAATCTATTAAGGAATGCAGTTTTGTTTATCCATTTGCCATATTTCATAAAATGCGGCAATTGCTAACATGATTCGGACAGACTTAAGCATAGATACGAGTGAGAAACTCTCATCGTAGTCAACACCTTGAACTTGTCGAAAACCTTTTTGCGAAGATTCTAGCTTTGTAGATAGTAACACTACTATCAGCGTCCGTCTTCCTCTTGAAGATCCATTTAATCTCAATGGATTGCCGATCAATGGGAAATTCAATCAAAGTCCATACTTTGTTCTCATACATGGATCTCATCTCAGATTTCATGGCCTCAAGCCATTTCGCGGAATCTAGGCTCATCTTCGCTTCCTCATAGTTCGTAGGTTCGTTATGGTCAAGTAACATGACCTCCAGAACAGGATTACCGTACCACTCTGGTGCGGATCTCACTCTGGTTTACCTACGAGGTTCAGTAGTAACTTGATTTGAAGTTACATGATCATCATCATTAGCTTCCTCACTAATTGGTGTAGTAGTCACAGGAACAGATTTCTGTGATGAACTACTTTCCAATAAGGGAGCAGGTACAGTTACCTCATCAAGTTCTACTTTTCTCCCACTCACTTCTTTCGAGAGAAACTCCTTCTCTAGAAAGGATCCATTCTCGGCAATGAATATCTTGCCTTCGTATCTGTGATAGAAGGTGTACCCAACATTTTCTTTTGGGTATCCTATGAAGACGCACTTCTCCGATTTGGGTTTGAGCTTATCAAGTTGAAACTTTTTCACATAAGCATTGCAACCTCAAACTTTAAGAAAGGACAGCTTAGGTTTCTTGCCAAACCATAGTTCATACGGTGTCATCTCAACAGATTTAGATGGTGCCCTATTTAACGTGAATGTAGCTGTCTCTAATGCATAACCTCAAAACTATAGTGGTTAATTGGTAAGAAACATCATAGATTGCACTATATCCAATAATAGTATGGTTATGACGTTCGGACACACCATTATGCTGTGGTGTTCCAGGTGGCACGATTTTGTGAAGCTATTCCACATTTTTTTAATTGAAGACCAAACTCGTAAATCAAATATTTGTCTCTGCGATCATATTGTAGAAACTTTATTTTCTTGTCACGATGATTTTCCACTTCACTCTAAAGTTTTTGAACTTTTCAAATGTTTCAGACTTATGTTTCATCAAGTAGATATACCCATATCTGCTCAAATCATCTGTGAAGGTCAGAAAACAACGATACCCGCTGCGAGCCTCAACATTCATTGGACTACATACATCAGTATGTATTATTTCCAATAAGTCAGTTGCTTGCTCCATTGTTCCGAAGAACGGAGTCTTAGTCATCTTGCCCATGAGGCATGGTTCGCAAGCATCAACTGATTCATAATCAAGTGATTCCAAAAGCCCATCAACATGGATTTTCTTCATGTGCTTTACACCAATATGACCTAAACGGCAGTGCCACAAATAAGTTGCACTATCATTATTAACTTTGCATCTTTTGGCTTCAATATAATGAGAATGTGTATCACCACAATCGAGATCCAACAAACCATTTTCATTGGGTGTATGACCATAGAAGGTTTTATTCATGTAAATAGAACAACAATTTATTTTCTTACTTAAATGAATAACCGTATTGCAATAAACATGATCAAATCATATTCATGCTCAATGCAAACACCAAATAACACTTATTTAGGTTCAACACTAATCCCGAAAGTATAGGGAGTGTGCGATGATGATCATATCAATCTTGGAACCACTTCCAACACACATCGTCACTTCACCCTTAACTAGTCTCTGTTAATTCTGCAACTCCTGTTTCGAGTTACTACTCTTAGCAACTGAACCAGTATCAAATACCGAGGGGTTGCTACGAACACTAGTAAAATACACATCAATAATCTGTATATCAAATTTATCTTTGTTCACTTTGCCATCCTTCTTATCTGCCAAATACTTGGGGCAGTTCCGCTTCCAGCGACCAGTCCCTTTGCAGTAGAAGCACTTAGTCTCAGGCTTAGGACCAGACTTGGGCTTCTTCACTTGAGCAGCAACTTGCTTGTCATTCTTCTTGAAGTTCCCTTTCTTTCCTTTGCCCTTTTCTTGAAACTAGTGGTCTTGTTAATCATCAACACTTGATGCTCTTTCTTGATTTCTACCTTCATCGACTTCATCATCATGAAAAGCTCAGGAATCGTTTTCATCATCCCTTGCATACTATAGTTCATCACGAAGTTCTACTAACTTGGTGATGGTGACTAGAGAATTCTGTCAATCACTATTTTATCTGGAAGATTAACTCCCACTTGATTCAAGCGATTGTAGTACCTAGACAATCTGAACACATGCTCACTGCTTGAGCTATTCTCCTCCATCTTTTAGCTATAGAACTTGTTGGAGACTTCATATCTCTCAACTTGGGTATTTGCTTGAAATATTAACTTCAACTCCTGGAACATCCATATGATCCATGACGTTCAAAACGTCTTTGAAGTCCCGATTCTAAGCTGTTAAGCATGGTGCACTAAACTATTAAGTAGTCATCATATTGAGCTAGCCAAACGTTCATGACGTCTGCATCTGCTCCTGCAATAGGCCTGTCACCTAGCAGAGCATTAAGGACATAATTCTTCTGCGCGGCAATGAGGATAAACCTCAGATCACGGATCCAATCCGCATCATTGCTACTAACATCTTTCAACTTAGTTTTCTCTAGGAACATATCAAAAATAAAACAGGGGAGCTAAACGTGAGCTATTGATCTACAACATAGATATGCTAATACTACCAGGACTAAGTTCATGATAAATTAAAGTTCAATTAATCATATTACTTAAGAACTCCCACTTAGATAGACATCTCTCTAATCATCTAAGTGATCACGTGATCCATATCAACTAAACCATAACCGGTCATCACGTGAAATGGAGTAGTTTTCAATGGTGAACATCATTATGTTGATCATATCTACTATATGATTCACGCTCGACCTTTCGGTCTCCAGTGTTCCGAGGCCATATCTGCATATGCTAGGCTCGTCAAGTTTAACCCGAGTATTTCTACGTGTGCAAAACTGGCTTGCACCCGTTGTAGATGGACGTAGAGCTTATCACACCCGATCATCACGTGGTGTCTGGGCACGACGAACTTTGGCAACGGTGCATACTCAGGGAGAACACTTTTATCTTGAAATTTAGTGAGAGATCATCTTATAATGCTACCGTCATAACTAAGCAAAGTAAGATGTATAAAAGATAAACATCACATCCAATCAAAATATGCGACATGATATGGCCATCATCATCTTGTGCCTTTGATCTCCATCTCCAAAGCATCTGTAACATCCCAAATTTGCAATTTGGAATGTTATACACTAGATCATCATGCATAGCATATTTTCTTGCATTTTGGTCGATCCTAGAAATTTCACGCAACTCAAGGACCTTCGGAGAGAGTTGGAGATTTCGTTATTTTCATATTTGAGAGTTTTCTCAAATTTGAAAAGAGGATCATTTGATTTATTTATTTCATCTTCAATCATTTTTCCAATATCAAAAAAAATGAGAGAGGGAATAATATGACTTTCCCAAAGTTAGGAAAAATGAAGATTTAGTGAATATGTCAAGTTTGGTTTTGCCGGAGTTTTGTTTACTTTTATTTGGATAGGGTAAAATGCGTGTTTTCAAAAATTGCATTTTAGGCCTGGAGAAAAGTTCATTTTGTTCGACTCATTTTTAGGAGTCGGGGAAAATTTACTTTAGATTTTTCGGAGTTCGTTAAGATAGTTTTTCTTTTGTTTTTCTGCGCGCGAAACCGAAAAAAAGGAGCAGCTCCCGCGCGCCAGGCCAGCCGGGCCAAGGCCCAGCCAGCCGCCACCGCCCCCAGCCCCTCGCGTGAAGCCGAGTCCCAGCGGGACTCTAGGCCGCCGCCCCCCCCCCCCCTTTTCCCCTTGGCCAAGTCACACCCCCCCTCCTAGTATATATACTCACCCCCCTCTCCCCACACCACCCCAAGCCCCAAGCCGCCGCCGCCTTAAGCCGCCGCCGCCGCCCTAAGCCTCCGCCTGGAGCCCCGCCTCCCGAGGTAGCCACGTCGCCTCTTCTTTTCCTTGGTTCGATTTTTCTTCTAGAAAACCGTTCTGGTTCTTCTCTTTTTTTCTTCCGGTTTTTCTTCCGGCTTTGTTTCGGTTTTCTTCCGAAACCCTAGATCAGTTTTCATTCTTCTTTCGGACCGTTCGTCTCAACGAACATGATCACCGATTTTTCCCGGTTAACGATGCCCGTTCGTTTAACCGTTCATCTCTTTCTTTTCGTCGGATTTATTCCGCGATCGCGATCTCAGATCCGATCTTCGTTCTAGTCTTTCTTCCCGCTCGTTTATCGGAATCAGGTGATTCAAGCGCCTGGAGTTTCGTCTCGAAACCGCCGTTCCGTCTAATCAACTTGAACAAGCCTTTGCTACAGTAAAATTTGACCTAGTTTCAACTTGCTAGAACCGAGTTGCTTTCTTCCGCCGTTTGTTTTTCCGTCGTCTGTTCGGTTCTTTCTTTGCAACCGGAGTTCTTAAGTTGAACTTTCTGGTTCGTTCTCTTGTTCGAGTTTTACCTGTGCATTAGATGAGTACTTATTGTGTGCTTGTTGTTTGTCTGCGATAGATCACCCGGATTGCGCCGCTTGTTACGTCGAAAGCCTAGGTCTCGCGGATCATCAGCAAGGCAAGTAACACTTTGATCATACCTTTTCTACAACCCATGTTTTATTGCATTAGATCAATCCTCTCACATTGCATGATTAGGATCTAATTAAATTGTGGGATGGGAAGTAGATGAGGTAGTACCTATTACCTGTATTATTATCAAACCTTTGGGAGTTACTTCTACGTTTGCTTATTATGCCATGCTATGCTAGTAGACGTGGCAACTTGAACACATATCTGGGTGTATTGAGGCACCTGATGTCTATCAGGACTTGCCTGTTTTTATTTCGGACCGCCACCCAGGCTCAAAGGGATCATAAGATCATTCATGCTAGTAACTTCCGTGTGTAGCCACAAGCCATTATGGGCTCTGGCATAGTTGACTAAGTCGTGCGAACTCTTACAGGGTAGACTAGCAGATGTAGGGGAAAGTAGGTGTACCGGTCTATCCATCGTAAGGTGCTAGCGCTTCTGAAAGACTGTGTCTCGGTCATCCATCTTCTCAAACACCATGTAGTGCGGGAAACCAAACGGAGGCGATCGAGTCTTGTGGGGAAAAGTGCGCAAACCTCTGCAGAGTGTAACAAACTAATCATGATTAGCCGTGTCCCTGGTTATGGACAACTTGAGTATCTAGTACTTGAATATCATGTGAATCTCATCACGTTACTTCTAATTAATGTTGTTGGGTTTTAATTACTTAATTGGGATCGGAATGCTGTCAACCATTCTCGATGTTTAACAACTACCTTGATAGTTAAATAAATTTATTCCTTTGCAGTAGGGAAAAACTGGCTTTACGCAAAACTGTAACCATAGAGCTTTCCACCAGCCATATATGCATGTAGTATAGTTGTTTCATTCCATTACTCTCTATGTGTTACATTGCCAGCATATTCCATGTGCTGACCCGTTTTCGGGCTGCAACTTTTCATGTTGCAGACTTTTCAGACGACGAGTAAGTGCTTTTAGGTCGTGGTTCTATACTCAGTGATGCCGTTGGAGTTGATGGACCATTTATCTTCCGAGCCTTCCGCTGTTATCGTTATTAGATGGCCTTAAGCCATATTTATTGTAATAAGTTCTCTTTGAGACATCGATGTAATGAGTGTGTGATTGCAACTCTGCTATAAATCCTTCAAAGTACTGTGTGGTGTCAGCATTACTGATCCAGGGATGAAACCGGAGCACAGTAGACTTGATCCATTCGGGTCGGGTCGCTACAGAGATGGTACCAGAGCACACGCTGACTGTAGGACACGACCACTAAGTTAAAGCCATAGATCACCATTCTCTTCTCATTTTCTAACTCCTCATCTTTTCTACTCTTTTAGGATGACGAACGCGAAGATTAAGTACGCTCAACCGGATGAAGGCACACCATTTGGATTTCACCTGAAGGAAGTCACCAAGTACCTGAACATTGGATTACCAAGCTTCACGGGAACCTTCAACGCCACTCTGCCTGAAGAGGAGCGCTGGAAGATTCAAGCTCACGTTCCGGGAAGGACATTCGCGCCAATCACGAAGCCTATAGATAGTGTTTTCAATGCACCAACCTGGAGTCTGGGAAGGAGCATGGCAGCTCATATCACCATGGGACGCATTGGAGAAGTTTATCAAGAAGACCTCAAGGACACTATCTACCAGATTTGCGGACGCCGAGATGAACAATGGGAGTTAGTCAGCACCAAGAAGGATAGATCCATTGCATCTTTCATCCAGGAGTTAAACTAGCACATTCGACGCCACGAGAACCAGATGTGCAATGATATGATAGAGTTGAAGAATGCAAAGGCAAGGATCATCGAGCTAGAAGGAGAACTGAAGTCTACACGCAAGGACTACATGGACGAGATCGTAGCTCTAGACACAATGGCGATCTTAAGCAGGAGATTGAAGAACTCAAGAGGAAGTTAGCATCCAAGGAGGAAGACGAGTACGTCGCATGTCCAGACAACTACATCATCATCGACGACACCGATTCGGATCCAAGTGAACCCGACTTTGAAGACGAAGCTGGAGCAGATATCATGGAGTCTTCCACCGGTTCAAATTTCTAGATGACCACCAGATAGTAGTAGTATTCCCCCATGTAAACATCATAGTCGAGCACTTTTGCGATAGTTTTAGACCGATTGTAAGCCCTTGTTTGATTGAATGAAGTGATTTTGGGTGCATTTGCTCATGCGCATTGGGGTAGTGTTTTTCTCTTTAGACCTCACTCTATTCTTAATTCTCGTCTTTTCTAGACCCTCAGATGCCTCCGAGACGTGACAATGGATTCCCACCGGAGCTCACTCAGTTGATCCAGCAGCAGAATCAATTGATGCAGATGTTAGTCCAGAACCAGCAGAACAACAACAACAACAACCCACCTCCACCACCACCACCACCTGTTGACCACTTAGCCCGTTTCCTTAGGCTGAATCCGCCGGTGTTTTCCAGTAGCACCGAGCCAATAGTAGCAGATGATTGGCTCCGCAAGATAGGAAGGGAGTTGACCACTGCAGGATGCACAGATGGTGAGAAAGTGAAGTTTGCCGCACATCAGCTTGACGGACCCGCGGCAGCATGGTGGGAGAATTTCACAGCCACTTACCCAGTTGACACTGTCACATGGGATCAGTTTCAGCAAGCTTTCCGCACTGCCCATGTTTCAGCAGGAGCTATGGCCATGAAGAAGCGTGAGTTTCGAAACTTATGCCAAGGAGGAAGGACAGTTGGCCAGTACGTTGACGATTTCAGCAAGTTAGCACGTTATGCCCCAGATGACGTTGCTACGGATGCAGCGAAGCAGGAGAAGTTTCTGGAAGGACTAAATGATGAACTAAGCATGCAGTTGATGGTAGCGAGTTTCAACAACTACCAGGAGTTGGTAGATCGTGCCATCATGATTGAAGGAAAGCAACAGCAGATTGAGAACCGTAAGAGGAAGTATGGACAGGGGAAGTATAACTCTGGAGCCCAGCAGAAGCCCCGTTTTACCCCTAAACCGGGATTTCAGTTTCAGCATACCCATGGAGGAGGTAGTTCGCACAACCATAATGGCCACAAGAATGGTAATGGGAATGGAGGAAGTAACGGCCAGAACCGTACCACCCCATCGACCCCAACCAAGAGAGATCTGAGTCAAGTCACTTGTTTCAAGTGTTCCAAGACCGGACATTATGCCAATGAATGTCCCGAAGGCCAGAATGGAAATGGCAATGGAAGCTCTGGGAAGAAGCCGAACCCTTTCAATAGGGGACAGGTGAACCACGTTAATGTGGAGGAGGTTGAAGATCAGCCTGATGCAGTAATCAGTAAGTTTTTGGTTAAGACATTTACCGCACTCGTTCTTTTTGATACTGGTGCATCGCATTCATACATATCAAGGGGATTTGTGGAAAAGTATAGCCTGCCCACTAGGATTCTTAAAACGCTTATGCTAGTAAGCTCGCCAGGAGCAGAGTACATGGCCAGACAAGGATGTTTCCAAGTGCCATTAAGTATAGGAAGGCATGTTTTCCCAAAGGATTTAATTCTTCTGGAGTCCCAAGGTCTAGATGTGATTCTTGGTATGGATTGGCTGTCGATGTATGGAGGAAACATCGATTGCGCCAGTAAGACAATTTTGCTTACCACACCAGAAGGAAGAAGGATCAAGTATGTATCCCGGCATGTGCCAAACAGGACACAAGTAAACTGCCTAACAGGAGTTGTGCAAGAAGAAGTACCAGTGGTAAAGGATTTTCCTGATGTATTTCCTGAGGAATTACCAGGCATGCCACCGAATAGAGACATTGAGTTTTTGATTGAGTTATTGCCAGGTACAGGCCCAATATCGAAGCAACCGTACCGGATGCCAGCAAAGGATTTGGTGGAAATTAAGAATCAGATTAAGGAGTTATTGGATAAAGGTTACATTCGCCCAAGTTCTTCGCCTTGGGGATCACCCGTACTTCTAGTGGAAAAGAAGGATGGATCATTAAGGATGGTTGTTGATTATCGAGGATTGAATGAAGTAACCATCAAGAATAAGTATCCACTGCCAATGATTAATGATCTGTTTGATCGTTTGCAAGGATCTAAAGTGTTTTCCAAGATCAATTTGCGATCAGGGTACCATCAATTGAAGATTCGAGAGCAGGACATACCTAAGACAGCATTCACCACAAGATATGGACTGTATGAGTATTACCGTTATGTCATTTGGATTGACTAACGCACCTGCCTATTTTATGAACCTGATGAACAAAGTGTTTATGGAGTTTTTGGATAAGTTCGTCGTAGTGTTCATTGATGACATCCTGGTTTATTCAAAGAATGAAGAGGAGCATAAGGAACATTTGCGTTTGGTTTTGGAGAAACTAAGGGAACATCAGTTATATGCCAAATTCAGCAAATGTGAGTTTTGGTTGAAGTAAGTTGGATTCCTCGGACACGTTATATCCGGAGAAGGTATAGCAGTTGACCCCACTAAGGTTGAGACCGTAACCGAATGGGAATCACCAACGACAGTTGGAGAGATCCGGAGTTTTCTTGGACTCGCAGGATACTACCGGAGGTTTATTGAGAACTTTTCAAAGATTGCAAAGCCTATGACTGAATTGTTGAAGAAGGATACTAAGTTCAATTGGACTAAGGAATGTGAGGCTAGCTTCCAGGAATTGAAGAAACGCTTGGTTACCTCACCAGTATTGATTTTACCAGATCAGACCAAGGATTATGAGGTGTATTGCAACGCTTCACGTCGAGGACTTGGAGCAGTGCTTATGCAGGAAGGGAGAGTTGTTTCGTATGCTTCACGGAAACTGAAGCCTCATGAGTTGAATTATGCCACGCATGATTTGGAGTTAGCAACCGTAGTGCATGCATTGAAAACGTGGAGACATTTCCTCATTGGAAATCATTGTGAGGTGTACACGGATCACAAGAGTTTGAAGTACATTTTCACGCAGAAGGAGTTGAACCTCAAACAAAGGAGATGGTTGGAGCTCATCAAGTATTATGACATGTGATTGCATTACCATCCCGGAAAAGCTAATGTGGTAGCTGACGCATTGAGCCGTAAGAGCCATGTCAACACCCTAGTGACGGGAGAAGTACCAAAGGAGTTAGCAGAAAACCTTCGTGAGCTATGTTTGGAAATAGTTCCGAGAGGCTATGTAGCAACATTGGAGATTCAGTCAACATTGGTGGATAAGATCAGAGAAGCTCAGAAATCTGACAAGGAGATTGCTGCTATAAAAGAGAAATTGTGCGAAGGAAAAGCAAAGGGATTTCGTGAGGATGAGCACGATACCTTATGGTTTGAGGACCGTGTTTATGTGCCCAATAACCCGGAGATCAGGAAGTTGATTTTGCACGAGGCACATGATTCACCGTATTCGATTCACCCAGGGAATACCAAGATGTATTTGGATTTGAAGGAAAGATTTTGGTGGACCGGAATGAAGAAGGATATTGCAGCATATGTAGCAGTTTGTGACGTTTGTCAGAGAGTAAAGGCAGAGCATCAGAAGCCAGCAGGATTGTTACAACCATTTCCGATACCCGAATGGAAGTGGGATAAGATAGGCATGGATTTTATCACAGGACTACCCAGGACGAAAGCAGGCTATGACTCGATATGGGTAGTAGTTGATCGTTTGACGAAGGTAGCACATTTCATTCCAGTTAAGACCACTTACACCAGTGCTAAGTTGGCAAAGATATACATGACTAGGATCATTTGTTTGCATGGAGTTCCGAGGAGTATCGTATCAGATAGAGGAACTCAATTTACCTCAAAATTTTGGAATCAGTTGCATGAAACTTTAGGAACCAGACTAGAGTTCAGCACAGCTTTTCATCCGCAGACAGATGGACAGACTGAGAGAGTCAATCAGATTTTGGAAGATATGCTGAGAGCTTGTGCACTAGATTATGGATCTAGCTGGGACGATAACTTGCCGTATGCGGAGTTTTCTTATAACAACAGTTACCAAACCAGTTTGAAGATGGCACCTTTCGAAGCTTTATACGGAAGGAGGTGCAGGACACCGTTGTCATGGGACGAAGTTTGAAGATTTGATTAAGGAGTCTGAACAGAAAGTTAAGTTGATTCGCGATAGGCTCAAGGTAGCCCAGTCCAGGCAGAAGAGCTACGCAGATTCAAAATGCAAGGAGACAGTTTACGAAACTGGAGACAGAGTTTACCTTCGAGTATCCCCACTTCGAAGAGTTAAGCGCTTTGGAGTTAAGGGAAAATTAGCAGCGCGCTTCGTTGGACCGTACAAGATCTTGCAACGTATGGGAGAGGTCGCTTATAAGTTGGAATTACCATAGGAACTGTCAGGAGTTCATGATGTATTCTATGTTTCTCAGCTGAAGAAATGTCATGCCGAGATGGCGGAGGTACCGCTAAGAGATACAGTACCGCTTGAAGTGATTCAGTTGAAGGATGACTTAACATATGAGGAGAAGCCAGTCAAGATTCTCGATTATGCCAGCAGAGTTACCCGCAGCAAGGTTATCAAGTTTTGCAAAGTTCAGTGGAACCACCACTCAGAGGATGAAGCCACCTGGGAAAGAGAAGAAGATTTGCTCAAGAACCACCCTCACCTATTTTCTAGCCAACCCGAATATCGAGGGTGAGATTCATTTTAAGGGGGTAGGTTTGTAACATCCCAAATTTGCAATTTGGAATGTTATACACTAGATCATCATGCATAGCATATTTTCTTGCATTTTGGTCGATCCTAGAAATTTCACGCAACTCAAGGACCTTCGGAGAGAGTTGGAGATTTCGTTATTTTCATATTTGAGAGTTTTCTCAAATTTGAAAAGAGGATCATTTGATTTATTTATTTCATCTTCAATTATTTTTCCAATATCAAAAAAAAATGAGAGAGGGAATAATATGACTTTCCCAAAGTTAGGAAAAATGAAGATTTAATGAATAAGTCAAGTTTGGTTTTGCCGGAGTTTTGTTTACTTTTATTTGGATAGGGAAAAATGCGCGTTTTCAAAAATTGCATTTTAGGCCCGGAGAAAAGTTCATTTTGTTCGACTAATTTTTAGGAGTCGGGGAAAATTTACTTTAGATTTTTCGGAGTTCGTTTAGATAGTTTTTCTTTTGTTTTTCTGCGCGCGAAACCGAAAAAAAAGGAGCAGCTCCCGCGCGCCAGGCCAGCCGGGCCAAGGCCCAGCCAGCCGCCACCGCCCCCAGCCCCTCGCGCGAAGCCGAGTCCCAGCGGGACTCTAGGCCGCCGCCCCCCCCCCTTTTTGCCCCTTGGCCAAGTCACACCCCCCTCCTAGTATATATACTCACCCCCCCTCTCCCCACACCACCCCAAGCCCCAAGCCGCCGCCGCCTTAAGCCGCCGCCGCCGCCCTAAGCCGCTGCCCGGAGCCCCACCTCTCGAGGTAGCCGCGCCACCTCTTCTTTTCCTCGGTTCGGTTTTTCTTCTAGAAAACCGTTCCGGTTCTTCTATTTTTTTCTTCCGGTTTTTCTTCCGGTTTTCTTCCAAAACCCTAGATCGGTTTTCATTCTTCTTTCGGACCTTTCGTCTCAACGAACGTGAAAGTGCGTTATATCGACTAGAGGAGGGGTGAATAGGCGATTTTTATGAAAGTCTTCAAAACTTGGGAGTTATGAAGACAAATAGTGAAGATTATGCCTATTACTATGCAGCGGAAGTTAGATTACACTAGGCCAGCCATGGTCATGTATTCAATAGAGTGAAAGCACAGTGACAAATAGCTTCAGTGTAATAAGGATCAAGTAGGAAGAAGTTATGAAGCCAAACAGATCATGCATTCGCATTGTGAAGACAAATGATAAAGCAAGCATGCAATGACTTCACAATGAGTATCAGCAAGAGAAGGAAGTGAAGATGAAACCAGTGACTCGTTGAAGACAATGATATGTTGGACCAGTTCTAGTTGCTGTGACAACTGTACGTCTGGTTGGAGCGGCTAGGTATTTAAACCTTAGGACACACAGTCCCGGACACCCAGTCCTGAACACACAGTTCAGGACACCAAGTCCTCACTGTAATCTCCTTGAGCTAAGGTCACTTAGTCCTCGCCCAATCACTCTGGTAAGTCTTCAAGGTAGACTCCCAAACCTTCACAGACTTCGTTCACTGGCAATCCACAATGTCTCTTGGATGCTTTGAACGCGATGCCTAACCGTCTGGAGGATTCACAGTCCTCAAGTGTAATAAGTCTTCAGATCACACAGACAAGAAGGCTTAAGTGATGCCCAATTTACTCTGGCTCTGGGTGGTTAGGGCTTTTCTCCTCACTAGGAATTTTCTCTCAAAGGCTTCGAGGTGGGTTGCTCTCCAATGACAAAAGTCGTGCACTGAAATCTGAGCAACCAACCGTTTATGGTTGTGGGGGTGGGCTATTTATAGCCACTTGGCAACCCGACCTGATTTGTCCGAAATGACCCTGGGTCACTAAGGAACTGACACATGTCTCAACGGTCAGATTTCGAACTCTCATGGCAACTTTACTTGGGCTACAAGCAAAGCTGACTTGTCCGGCTCTGGACAAGATTCGCTCTCATTGTCTTCGCTCGAATACATAGGTTTTTTGATTTAGGCATCACTTCAGTCATTCTGACTGGTTCTCTTGGACCCCACTTAACAGTACGGTGGTTCCTATGACTCAACACAAAATAAAAGAACTACGAAAGATCTAAGTCTTCGAGTTCCATAGGCTTCATAATGTGTCTTCTTTTGTCATAGTCTTCAATGTGAATATCTTCATATACCACCTTTGTCTTCAATGTCTTCATACATTTTTAGGGGTCATCTCTGGTAGTAAAACCGAATCAATGAGGGACTTCTACCTGTGTTTTCCTGCAATTCTCACAAACACATTAGTCCCTCAACTAGGTTTGTCGTCAATACTCCAAAACCAACTAGGGGTGGCACTAGATGCACTTACAATCTCCCCCTTTGTGGTGATTGATGACAAACTAGTTGAAGTTTTGAACGGGGAATATGAAGTGTGAAGTTTGTAAAGGAATTGTCTTCATAAGTTGCAAGAGCTCCCCCTGAAGATGTGCATATAAGTTAATTTGCTTTTGGAATGCAAATGCACATGGCAGGTTGTACTTGTGGAGATCAGCTTCAGCTTATGATGACAATCCACTATGCATGTGAAAGTATATGAAGATAATGACATGCATAATGGAAAATGGACGTCTGCAGAATGAGATGAGTGCAGAATTTATCGTCGCACATGCGGAATTTATCTTCGCAAACAGAGTGGTAAACGAGTAGCAGATGACCATCGAGTTTTAGTGTTTACAACTCAAAAGAACCAAATGAAGCAAAAACAAGAGTTGTAAACACGAAGCAAAGTATAACAAAACAAGGCACCCGCCCATATTGACCCGCTTGAAGACTATAAACATCATATGCTTCTCCCCCTTTTGTCAGGAATGACCAAAAAGGTTTGAGGACATAGAGCTTTCTACGCGTTCCCAGGCGCAGCAGGGTCGGTGGAGTTGTTTGGCGGTGCTGAGCTTTGAGGTGCTGAAGCGGGTGGTGGTGAAGTAGCATCATCATCTTCATCAATGATCCTCGCAGTGATGGTGGCAGCAGATGAGGAATACTCAGAGTCTTCAAGTGACGGTGTGTTGCGCATCACAGCCCTCCTAGGAGGTGTGGTGTCAAATTTGAAGCGCTCTGTGAAGCCATCCTCTTCAAGTTCAGCTTCAGTGCAGATCATTGAGAGCCCTTTCCACGTATGACGGCAAGTCTCATGTGTAACGAAGGCATTCTTGGTGGCCAGGTTTCGAAGATGATTGACATCCACCAAGAGGCTCTTCATCTGATGTTTCAGCCAGTCGTGATGCCTATCTTGCTTTTGGTGAAGGGCCACAAGAAGCTCTCGGTCAGTGAGGACACGAGCACGGTTCTTGGGTCTTGGAGCATTTGTGCTATCTGTGGCTTCAGTTGATGTTGGTGCATGTGTAGTGCCAGCCAACGGATAGACCCTGGACATGGCTTCAACACCTTCAACATTCTGCGTGAAGCTCTGGTGTTTGGCATTCTGAAGACTTATTGGTTGCTTGGCAGGCTCAGGGTATATTGCTTTAGCAGAGATATCCACATCTGGCAGGAAGATGCGATGGTTTCGGGCTGAGGGCTGATACGAAATTGTAGAGTGCAGTTTGATCAGCCTCATCACCCAAGGGGCATAGATTTTTAGACCAAATAAGTCCGAGCCTGATGTAGCAAGTTGTCGTATGAAAAGATCTTGTGCGTTGAAGCATTTGCCATGCATGATATAGAATATGAGAGTCTTCATTGCACCCTCAATCTTGGCATGTGGAGAGTGTCCCTTAATGGGCCAGAGAGTCCGCCGGATAATATGATATATGGTCCTGGGAAGGTACTCTAGGTCTTCAACAAAGAACTCAGTTGGATAGGGTGCATCCTGAGGCAATGGCTTCATCATTGAGAGCATCTGACTCATATTGGGTTCAGGTCTCTGGAAAATACTCTCAATAGCTTCAGAATGTGATTGGTAGCCTTCCTCGAAGAATTCGCCTGGAGTGGGCAGGCCGGTGAGCTCAATGATGTTAAATGCATTGGCTTCATGATGGACATTTCCGGTCATCCACTCCAGGATCCAAGTCTTCGAATCTCTGTTGTAGCCTTTGATGTGGAGAGTGGCATAAAACTGAAGCAGAAGCTCTTCGTTCCAGTGCTCTTCATCAGTCACGAACGGCAGCAGACCCACTTGCCTGAAGCAGTCCAAAGCTTCCTCAAGACATGGCAGACCAGCAATAGCTTCAACCTCAAGGCGCTTGTGAGGAAAGATGCGACCTTGGTTGTATAAGATGCAAGAATAATAGCTGCGCTGTGAATAGCTCCAGAACCTGTCTGATACAATCCTTTCCCTTGAATAGGGGTTCTTGGAGCTATCGAAAAATGTGCTGTCTACCTTGAAGCTGTTTACATCAAAGGAGCCAGGTGCTGATGCAGGACCTGGGAACCTTGGAAGCCTTGGGACTGGCTTCTGGACATGAGGCATGTGCTCTATGTGATAGTCAAATTGTGGACCTGCAGCAGACTCGGGAACTGAATCTGCTTCTTCATTGTCTTGGGCTGATGCAGCCGGAATTTCTGCAGACTGGACTTGAGGCCATGGACCTTTGCGAAGCCTACAGAACGCAGACGACGCTTGTGGTGTCGGAGTGGGCTGGGCCTCAATGTCTTCTTCCTCCTGAGGGCGATCCGCCCATGACTCATCTTGTGCCATTGGCGTCAGAGGACGACCAATGTTGATGGGTTCGCTTGTTTCAAGCTAAGGAAGGGCTGCATCACCTTGCACATTGTCCTGATGACCAATGTCTTCAGCAGCTATTGGATCGGCTGCTGGAATATTTTCAGCGTCAGGTGCCTCTGTGGGAGCAGGCTCATGAACTGTCAGTCTTCTTTCTGCATTGGGGTGAATGACAGAAAGGGTTCAACCATCAAGGGCTCTGTGGGAGCAGCCCTAGATTTCTTAGTCTTGCGCTTCTTTTTACTGGGGGCAGAAGGAGAGGCTTCAGAGCTCTTCCTTTTTCAGGCTTCAGCTTCTGCAGCTCTTGTCTTCTTTAGCTCTGAAGCTGTTGACCGGCTCTTTGGCTTCGAGCCAGTCGTGGCGGTTGGGAAGACAATGGAGGTGGCTGCTTGTCTTGATGCCTCTGGTTCACCCTCAGCAGGCTGCTTCTTCTTCTTTGCGGCCATCTTGGGGTCGATGCCTGGACGCCCAAGTGCCTTGCGCTTTTAAGCCTCGTTGTAGGCTTGAACACATTTGTCAGCCAATGACTTCATCCTTTCACGCGAGCCTTGAGCTTCAGCATGCTTCTTCAGAAAATTTCTTTGAGATCATGCAGCATGATTTTGAAGCTTCTCACTTCCTGCACGCTGAGACTGGCCATGTGCTTCTTGACTGAGCTTTTTCGTGATCAATTTTCTGCTTCAGCTCAATAATGCGCTGAGCAATGGCCAGTTCTGAAGCAATTGCGCCTTGGAAGGCGACGCTGAGTCCAACAGGCAGCTGCAGATCATTGAAGCTTATATCTGGTGTGTCAAACCATTCACCGATGAAGCTGTGGATGATGGCGACATCAAAGAGAGGCAGATTGTTGAAGATTTCCGCTTCCTCCTTGCTTTTGATGAGCTATTCTAGTGCGTCATCGCCCAGATCTTCATCGCTTGATAGATCAATGGCTTCACTGCGCAGAATGGCAGCAGCAGTGAGCTCTTTGCCTGTGTGTTGCTGGGGCTCCTTTCCCTTCAGGGGCTTGGAGATGCGGGATACATCTTCAGACTGCACACTGACTTCAGGACGTGCAGTTTTCAATGGCTTCGCCCTTGAGATTTTTGAGGCAGGGGCCGGCTTTGAAGCTTTTGGTTTCTTTGTCTGCTTTGGCTTCGGCACAGCAGGAGCTTCATCAGACTCAGAATCAGCTGGAGGGTCATTCACAGCAGTCCCTTGGACCAAGATGTGGGTGATCAGGCCCACAAGATTGGCAAACGGACCGATGATATTGGGTTCCGCGTCGTGTGTGCCATCTGCCCTTGGTGAGGAGGGACCAGGATTGAAGTCAAGCCCAAATTTCTTCTTGTTTAGCTTCGCTGACTGTTGAGCAAACTGAAAGTTGCGTTTGAAGAGATTGTCGTCACGACACCAGAGAAGTGACGACGGATGTGCATCATTAGGCTGTGGTCCTCGGACCATGCATGGGTAGAAGCCTAGAGCAATGGCTTCATCTCTGGTTCTGGGTACAAGGTTCTTGTATAAGATATCCCCCCATGGACTCTTGACTGCATTCTTTTCAGCATACTCCTGGGTGACGAAGCGGTATTTGAACCACTGTTCTGCCCAATAGCGTCGAATCCATTGGATTCGGGTTTTCCGCTGCCCATAGCTCTCTTCTGGATCTGTTTTGTACATTTCTGCCAAGTCTTCAGGCAGATCCTTGGAAGTTCCCTCACGTCTCTGTCTGCCCCCCTTTCTTGCTACTACAACTGAAGCCATAAACTTTAACTTGAAAGGCTTCAAAACTTTCAAAGGCTTCAAAGGCTTTCTTTTTCTTGACAAACAAGAACTGGCTTCAGGAGAGTTTATGTGATGCTGTAGGAATTCACTGTTGTCAGGACCTAGATGATGTTTGGCTGGCATCGGTGTTGTGAAGCCTTTGTAGTCTTGCATACCGAACTTCTTCAGGCAATCTTTGAGATACTTCTCTTGAGATAGGAAGATGCCATTGCGCTGTTGTCGGATTTGAAGACCAAGAAAGAACTTCAGCTCCCCCATCATGGACATCTGATATTGCTCTTGCATCATATATCCAAACTCTTCACTGTACTTCTGATTGGTGCAGCCGAAGATAATGTCATCCACATATATTTGGCACAGAAACAGTTCACCATCGTATGTCTTCGTGAAAAGAGTGGGATCCAGGGAACCAGGTATGAAGCCTTTGCTCTTCAGAAAGTACTTGAGTGTATCATACCAGGCCCTAGGGGCTTGTTTGAGGCCATACAGTGCCTTGTTGAGCTTGTATACCATATCAGGATGTTTTGGATCTTCAAAGCCAGGTGGTTGTGCAACATACACTTCTTCTTCAATCTTGCCATTGAGAAAGGCACTTTTCACATCCATTTGATATAGAAGTATGTTATGATGATTTGCATAGGCCAGCAGTATGCGTATGGCTTCAAGCCTAGCCACAGGAGCAAATGTTTCATCGAAGTTAATGCCCTCCACTTGAGTATATCCTTGAGCAACGAGACGAGCTTTGTTTCTGACAACTTGACCATGCTCATCTTGCTTGTTGCGGTATATCCATTTGGTGCCTATTATGTTGTGCTTCCGTGGATCAGGACGCTTAACCAGTTCCCATACATTATTCAGCTCAAACTGTTGAAGCTCTTCTTGCATAGCTTGAATCCATTCAGGTTCCATGAAGGCTTCTTCAACTTTCTTGGGTTCTGATATTGAGACGAATGCAAAATGCCCACAAAAGTTTGCTAGCTGAGTTGCCCTTGAACAAGTGAGTCGACCAGGTGCATTGATGCTGTCAAGTATTCTGTCAATCTGCACTTCATTTGCAACACGAGGATGTATAGGGCGAAGACTTTGCTCTTGCTGATCTGCGTTGTTGTTTGGAGGAATGTCTTCATGCTGAGCATTGTCTTCATGTTGATCAAGTGCTGAGATGATGAGTTCTTCTTCAAGATGAGCTTCAGAAGGCATAATCTCTCCAGTTCCCATAAGCTTGACTGATTCACTAGCTGGGGCTTCATCCAGCACATTTGGCAGTTGCTCTCTTTGTGAACCATTTGTTTCATCAAACCGCACATCCACTGTTTCGACCACTTTGTAATGGAAGAGATTGAAGACTCTGTAGGAGTGTGAATCCTTTCCATATCCAAGCATAAAGCCCTCATGTGCTTTTGGTGCAAACTTTGAGGTGTGGTGTGGGTCCTTGATCCAGCACTTTGCGCCAAATACTCTGAAGTAACTGACATTTGGCTTCTTGCCAGTTAGGAGTTCATAAGATGTCTTGTTCAGAAGCTTGTGAAGATAAACACGATTGATTGTATGGCATGCAGTATCAATGGCTTCAGTCCAGAATTTTCTTGGAGTCTTGTATTCATCTAGCATTGTTCTCGCCATTTCAATGACTGTTCTGTTCTTGCGTTCGACGACGCCATTCTGCTGTGGCGTGTACGGAGCTGAGAATTCATGTGTGATGCCCAAGGTATCAAGATATGTGTCAAGGCCAGTGTTCTTGAATTCAGTGCCATTGTCACTTCTAATGTGCTTTATCTTGGCGCCAAAATTGTTCATAGCTCGATTGGCGAAGCGTCTGAAGACATCCTACACTTCAGTCTTGTAAAGGATTATGTGTACCCAAGTATATCTACAGTAATCATCAACAATGACGAAGCCATAGAGGCAAGCAGTAGTAGTAAAAGTTGAGTAGTGAGTGGGACCGAAAAGATCCATGTGGAGCAGTTTGAAGGGTTGTGTAGTAGTCGTGATTGTCTTCGAAGGATGTTTTGCTCTTGTCATCTTCCCTGCTTCACAGGCACCGCATAAATGATCTTTCTTGAACTTGATGCCCTCGATGCCTATGACATGCTTCTTCTTCGCAAGGGTGTGGAGGTTCCTCATGCCAGCATGCCCAAGCCTCCGATGCCAAAGCCAGCATTCTGAAGCTTTTGCAAGAAGACATACCGCAAGTTGTGGTCCTGCTGAGAAATCTACCACGTACAAATCACCTTTCCGATACCCTTCAAACACTAGAGATTTGTCAGATTCCATTAGCACCAGGCAACAATATTTTCCAAACATTACAATCATATTCAAATCGCAAAGCATTGAGACAGACATTAAGTTGAAGCCAAGGGATTCAACAAGCATGACTTTATCCATGTGTTGATCCTTTGAGATTGCAACTCTACCTAGACCCAATACCTTACTTTTACCAGTGTCAGCAAATGTGATGTGGCTCTTGTCGGATGGACGTAATGTTGAGTCCATAAGAAGGCTTCTTCTGCCAGTCATGTGATTGGTACACCCACTGTCAATAATCCATTCTGAAGACTTTGAAGTCGCTGGTGTCGTACCCTACAATACAGTTAGGGGGATAGGCTTCACGAAGAGAATTGTGAAGCATAAACATTTGACGAACCAGTGGGTTATGAAAACTTAGATCCAGATTAGGACTAATAGGGAGAGTAGCATGCGATTCAGGAACGAAGTACATAATGATCCCATTCGGGCATTTTATCTTGCGCCCTACAAGATTTTTAAGGTCCCCAGCAATAGCATCAGAAGATTTTGTTTTTCTGCTGGAGAAGTTTCCCTGCAAAAGAGAGTTAAGCTTTCTTAACCACCCACATCTTCAAGGGTGGCTTAGAAGCAATAAGTCTAAGTGCAGCATCTGAGAATTTTGGCTTTGAGGCCTTAGCAAACAGTCTAGCAGGTGGACAATAGTACTCATAGGAATAAGCAGAATAATTTTTGGTCACATGAACACGGTTCGATGAACCGCTCTCATGTTCATATGCCTGAGTATGGTTTCCCTGCAAAATGTTTGCGTTAGTGTGACTCAGGTGAGTCCTCTGTTTCTATGAATCCATTGGACCGTATGAAGCCTTTGGTCTGAGATTTGTCTTCTTCAAGTGAGGTGTCATGAAGACATTCACAGGAAGATTTTCCAGACACTTTTTGGAAACCCAGATCTTCTTCATAGGCGGTCCATTCCTGCAGTTAGTACCAATGTACCTGGCAAACAATTCACCATTCTGATTCTTAAACAGTTTATAGTTTGCATCAAAGGATTCATCAATGATAATGGGGTTAGCACAAGTGAAGCCAGATAAGTTGGATGGATCTGCTGAAAATTCCTTTGCAGCAACCCATGTGGTTTTGGGGTACTGCTCAGGTTTCCAGTAAGAGCCATCTGCATTGATTTTCCTCACAAATCCAACACCCTCTTTCCTAGGGTTTCGATTCAGGATCTGCTTCTTGAGGACATCACATAGTGTCTGATGTCCTTTAAGACTTTTGTACATCCCTGTTTCAAGCAATGTCTTCAACATAGCATTCTCATCAGCAATAGCAGTGGTATCCTCAGCAGAGGGGTTAGTTACCACGTCAACAATTGAAGATATTGCAACAGCAGTAGCGGTGGAACATTCAGCAACAGGATTAGCATTATCACGCTCAATGCATTTAAGACATGGTGGTTCAAATCCTTCCTGAGCGGGACTGATCTGTTCGGAGTGAAGTGACTCGTTTTCCTTTTGAAGATCTTCATGAGCCATCCTCAATTTCTCAAGTTCTTGCTTCCTTTGAAGATAATCATAGGAAAGCTTTTCATGAGTTGTTGAGAGAGTATCATGACGATCTTCAAGTTCCTGATACTTAACGTGAAGGTTTTTTATGTCTTCAATTAAGGATTCAGATCGAGTCATTTCAGCACCCAACAGATCATCGCTTCTGTCTAACAGTTTTTGACTATGTTCCATAGCTTTCTGTTGTTCACTTGCAATTTTAGCAAGTGTTTTGTAGCTAGGTTTTGAATCACATTCAGAGTCATTGTCACTAGATGTTTCATAGCGAGTAGTGCGTGTGTTTACCTTGGCACCGCGTGCCATGAAGCAATAGGTAGGAGTGGAGTCGTTCTTGTCATTTGCGTCGGCGTCGGTGATGCAGTCATTGTCTTTAGTGTTGAAGATGGACTTGGCGACGTATGCTGTAGCCAGACTCGCAATGCCAGAATCAGACTCCTCCTCAGACTCCACCTCTGCCTCCTCAGATGCGGACTCCTCCTCTGAATCCATCTCCTTTCCAACAAATGCACGTGCCTTGCCAGATGAGCTCTTCTTGTGTGATGAAGACTTTGATGAAGACTTGGAAGAAGACTTTGAGTATTTCTTCTTCTTCTTGTCGTCAGAATCATATTCCTTGCTCTTCTTCTTCCTTCTGTTCTCATTGTCCCACTGTGGACACTCAGAGATGAAGTGTCCAGTTTTCTTGCACTTGTGACATGTTTTCTTCTTGTAGTCATGAGCAGAAGCTTCATCATTCCTTGAGCTTGATCGTGAAGATTTTCTGAAGCCTTTCTTCTTGGTGAATCTTTGGAACTTCTTCACTAGCATTGCAAGTTCTCTTCCAATGTCTTCAGGATCATCGGAACTGCTGTCAGATTCTTCTTCACATGAGGAGACAGCTTTTGCCTTCAAGGCGCGAGTTCGCCCATAGTTTGGACCGTAGATATCTCTTTTCTCAGAAAGCTGAAACTCGTGTGCGTTGAGCCTCTCAAGTATGTCAGACGGATCGAGTGCCTTGAAATCAGGACGTTCTTGAATCATCAGGGCCAGGATGTCAAACGAACTATCAAGTGATGTCAGCAGCGTTTTGACGATTTCATGTTTGGTGATTTCAGTGGCGCCGAGGGCTTGAAGCTCATTTGTGATGTCAGTGAGTCTATCAAATGTGTGCTGGACATTCTCATTGTCGTTTCGCTTGAAGCGGTTGAAGAGATTGCGAAGGACACTGATTCGTTGATCTCTCTGGGTTGAGATGCCTTCATTGACCTTGGAGAGCCAGTCTCAGACCAGTTTTGAAAGTGCGTTATATCGACTAGAGGGGGGGGTGAATAGGCGATTTTTATGAAAGTCTTCAAAACTTGGGAGTTATGAAGACAAACAGTGAAGATTATGCCTATTACTATGCAGCGGAAGTTAGATTACACTAGGCCAGCCATGGTCATGTATTCAATAGAGTGAAAGCACAGTGGCAAATAGCTTCAGTGTAATAAGGATCAAGTAGGAAGAAGTTATGAAGCCAAACAGATCATGCATTCACGTTGTGAAGACAAATGATAAGGCAATCACGCAATGACTTCACAATGAGTAACAGCAGGAGAAGGAAGTGAAGATGAAACCAGTGACTCGCTGAAGACAATGATATGTTGGACCAGTTCCAGTTGCTGTGACAACTGTACGTCTGGTTGGAGCGGCTAGGTATTTAAACCTTAGGACACACAGTCCCGGACACCCAGTCCTGAACACACAGTTCAGGACACCAAGTCCTCACTGTAATCTCCTTGAGCTAAGGTCACTTAGTCCTCGCCCAATCACTCTGGTAAGTCTTCAAGGTAGACTCCCAAACCTTCACAGACTTCGTTCACTGGCAATACACAATGTCTCTTGGATGCTCTGAACGCGACGCCTAACCGTCTGGAGGATTCACAGTCCTCAAGTGTAATAAGTCTTCAGATCACACAGATAAGAAGACTTAAGTGATGCCCAATTTACTCTGGCTCTGGGTGGTTAGGGCTTTTCTCCTCACTAGGAATTTTCTCTCAAAGGCTTCGAGGTGGGTTGCTCTCAAACGACAAAAGCCGTGCACTAAAATCTGAGCAGCCAACCGTTTATGGTTGTGGGGGTGGGCTATTTATAGCCACTTGGCAACCCGACCTGATTTGTCCGAAATGACCCTGGGTCACTAAGGAACTGACACGTGTCTCAATGGTCAGATTTCGAACTCTCATGGCAACTTTACTTGGGCTACAAGCAAAGCTGACTTGTTTGGCTCTGGACAAGATTCGCTCTCATTGTCTTCACTCGAAGACATAGGTTTTTGATTTAGGCATCACTTAAGTCATTCTGACTTGTTCTCCTGGACCCCACTTAACAGTACGGTGGTTCCTATGACTCAACAAAAATAAAAAGAACTACGAAAGATCTAAGTCTTCGAGTTCCATAGGCTTCATAACGTATCTTCTATTGTCATAGTCTTCAATGTGAATATCTTCATATACCACCTTTGACTTCAATGTCTTCATTCATTTTTAGGGGTCATCTCTGGTAGTAAACCGAATCAATGAGGGACTTCTACGTGTGTTTTCCTGCAATTCTCACAAACACATTAGTCCCTCAACTAGGTTTGTCGTCAATACTCCAAAACCAACTAGGGGTGGCACTAGATGCACTTACAATCTCCCCCTTTTTGGTGATTGATGACAAACTAGTTGAAGTTTTCAACGGGGAATATAAAGTGTGAAGTTTGTAAAGGAATTGTCATCATAAGTTGCAAGTGCTCCCCCTCAAGATGTGCATATAAGTTAATTTGCTTTTGGAATGCAAATGCACATGGCAGGTTGTACTTGTGGAGATCAGTTTCAGCTTATGATGACAATCTACTATGCATGTGAAAGTATATGAAGATAATAACATGCATAATGGAAAATGGACGTCTGCAGAATGAGATGAGTGCGGAATTTATCGTCGCACATGCGGAAGTTATCTTCGCAAAAGGAGTGGTAAAACAACTAGCAGACGACCATCGAGTTTTAGTGTTTACAACTCAAAAGAACCAAATGAAGCAAAAACAAGAGTTGCAAACAAGAAGCAAGTATAACAAAACAAGGCACCCGCCCATATTGACCCGCTTGAAGACTATAAACATCATATGCTTCTCCCCCTTTTGTCAGGAATGAACAAAAAGGTTTGAAGACATAGAGTTTTCTACGCGTTCCCAGGCGCAGCAGGGTCGGTGGAGTTGTTTGGCGGTGCTGAGCTTTGAGGTGCTAAAGCGGGTGGAGGTGAAGTAGCATCATCATCTTCATCAATGATCCTCGCAGTGACGGTGGCAGCAGATGAGGAATACTCAGAGTCTTCAAGTGACGGTGTGTTGCGCATCACAACCCTCCTAGGAGTGTGGTGTCAAATTTGAAGCGCTCTGTGAAGCCATCCTCTTCAAGTTCAGCTTCAGTGCAGATCATTGAGAGCCCTTTCCACGTACGACGGCAAGTCTCATGCGTAACGAAGGCATTCTTGGTGGCCAGGTTTCGAAGACGATTGACATCCACCAAGAGGCTCTTCATCTGACGTTTCAGCCAGTCGTGATGCCTATCTTGCTTTTGGTGAAGGGCCACAAGAAGCTCTCGGTCAGTGAGGACACGAGCACGCTTCTTGGGTCTTGGAGCGTTTGTGCTATCCGTGGCTTCAGTTGATGCTGGTGCACGTGTAGTGCCAGCCATAGGATAGACCCTGGACATGGCTTCAACACCTTCAACATTCTGCGTGAAGCTCTGGTGCGTCATCGCCCAGATCTTCATCGCTTGATAGATCAATGGCTTCACTGCGCAGAATGGCAGCAGCAGTGAGCTCTTTGCCTGTGTGTTGCTGGGGCTCCTTATCCTTCAGGGGCTTGGAGATGCGGGATACATCTTCAGACTGCACACTGACTTCAGGAGGTGCAGTTTTCAATGGCTTCGCTCTTGAGATTTTGGGCGAAGCGGCTGGCTTTGAAGCTTTTGGCTTCTTCTGCTTTGGCTTCGGCGCAGCAGGGGCGTCATCAGACTCAGTATCTGCTGGAGGGTCATTCACGGCAGTCCCTTGGACTAGGATGCGGGTGATGAGGCCTGCAAGATTGGCATACGGCCCAATGATATTGGGATCGGCATCGCGTGTGCCATCTGCCCTTGGTTCAGAGGGACCAGGGTTGAAATCTAATCCCAGCTTCTTCTTGTTTTGCTTTGCAGAGTTCTGAGCAAATTGGAAGTTGCGCTTGAACAGATTGTCATCGCGACACCAGAGAAGTGATGACGGATGTGCTTCAGCTGGCTGTGGTCCTCTCACCATGCATGGATAGAATCCTTGAGCAATGGCTTCGTCTCTGGACCTGGGTATGAGATTTTTGTATAATACGTCTCCCCACGGTCTCTTGATGGTGCACTTTTCGGCATACTCCTGAGTGATGAAGTGGTATTGAAACCATTGCTCTGCCCAATATCTTCGAATTCATTGGATTCGTGTCTTGCGCTGACCATAGCTTTCTTCAGGATCAGTTTTGTACATCTCTGCCAATTCATCAGGCAGATCTTTGGACGTTCCACCACGTCTCTGTCTGCCTCCCTTCCTTGCAGCTGTTTCTGAAGCCATGAATCTTAACTTGGAAGGCTTCAAGATGTTCAAAGTTTTCAAAGGCTTCCTTTTGCTTGACCAACAAGAACTGGCTTCAGGAGAGTTGATGTGATGCTGCAAGTACTTTGCAAATGAATGCAGACTATGAGAACCAAAGGATTCTCCCACGGACATGTACCTGTGACAGCATTAAGGTGCGAGGGAAGGGGAAGAGGTCATATGCATTCTCAGAAGATTTTGAAGATAAATCGGTTTAGAAGACATTGACCTCATCGTGCGAAGACATTCACTCATAGATAAGAAGTTGGTTCCAGATTTGTACGAACCCATAGATCAGTACAAGTGAGGAATCTAACTACTTTATGAAGCACAAGTGAATATACTAGGCATGTTATGAGATGCAGCGAGAGATCTAACTGGTGTGAAGAGAAAATACTTATGGTTGAAAGTGACAGAACCAAGAGATCAAAAGAGGCTGTAAAAAGAAGTTTTATTTACCACACTGGAACTGCTAGACGGAAGGCAATTGATGCCGAGCAGTTCAGTCCTCCGTGCCCTAACTTGGCGACGGAAAACACCTACGGCGACGGCGGAAAGGACGATGTCCGCGGTCGGCGTGAGGACGGCATTGGAGAGGTTGCGGCAGCGAAGCGCTTCGTCTCCGGCATCGTCGAGTGCTAGCGGTGGTGCTAGGGTTCGTGCGAGGATGGAAGAAGGAGATAATGACTGCGGTAAGTGTGAATTTATAGACTCAGAGGCGGCACTGTGCTATTACGCAGGTGCCCCTGGCGGTTCGCATTTGAGGCACGTGTGGCCAGCTAGCGAAAGTTTGGGGTTTGTTCCACGTCCCACGCACGCCTAAATTGTCGGGCGGTCGTTCCTGCTTCTCCGGATCTTATGTGGAGGAATGAGCATTAAAAACGGACTTTTATGGTTGTCTCTATGTCTTCAGCTGACAAGGACACAGTGAAGACATTCGACAGTTTCAACAGAATGCATATGACTTGGAGAGATAGAGTTTGAGATAGAAAGCATAGAGAGGTTAGGGTCCGATCACATTCACTTAGTTCAAAAAATTCAACCAAGAAGACATAGCTATAAGTGAATGTTGTAGAGGACAGAACACCACTACATATATATATATATATATATATATATATATATAATCTACGCAGTGAAGATAATCATGAAGACATATTATGATTAAAGCCAAACCAAATGTGAAGACATTGCGAGGTAACGCCATGAGTGGAACATTTCAAAATAGAACGTTTGGTGGTGGCATTACCCACCGTATAGGAAGTATTAGACCCAGACACGGCGCACAATTATTGTGGCGCTCCGAAGTCAAATTCCACATTAATGTATTCACACTTAGAATGTATGTCTTCATTGATTGAAGATATACGTTACTTCGTGTGTTGCACATCTAAATCATCAATATGCATAAGTGTTAGGATGTGTGCCTGATCACAGGACATTTGAGGATTCCAAGATATTTAGCTCACACCGTAACTTGCAAAACCTTTTCTCATCCAAGGGCTTGGTGAAGATATCTGCCAATTGCTCTTCAGTGTTGACGTGTATGATATCAATGTCTTCCTTCACAACATGATCTCTGAGAAAGTGATGGCGAATTTCAATGTGCTTAGTCTTCGAGTGCAGAACTGGGTTGTTGGCAATCTTGATGGCGCTTTCATTGTCGCAGTAAAGTGGCACTTGCTTCAGATGAATGACATAATCCTTGAGTGTTTGCTTCATCCACAGAAGCTGAGCGCAGCAAGATCCAGCAGCAATGTATTCAGATTCAGCAGTGGAGAGAGATACACAGTTCTACTTCTTTGAAGACCAACATACAAGTGATCGTCCCAGAAAGTGACATGTGCCTAATGTAGACTTGCGATCAACTTTGTCACAAGCATAATTAGCATCCGAAAATCCAACCAAATCAAACTCTGAGCCCTTTGGATACCATAATCCTAGAGTTGGGGTGTGAGCCAAATATCGAAGAATTCGCTTCACAGCTAAGTGATGCGACTCCTTTGGTGCCGCTTGAAATCGAGCACACATGCAAACACTAAGCATGATATCTGGCCTAGATGCACATAAATAAAGCAAAGACCCAATCATGGAGCGGTATACCTTTTGATCGAACTCTTTACCATTGTCGTCAGGACCTAGATGATGTTTGGCTGGCATTGGTGTTGTGAAGCCTTTGCAGTCTTGCATACCGAACTTCTTCAGGCAATCTTTGAGATACTTCTCTTGAGATATGAAGATGCCATTGCGCTGTTGTCGGATTTGAAGACCAAGAAAGAACTTCAGCTCCCCCATCATGGACATCTGATATTGCTCTTGCATCATATATCCAAACTCTTCATTGTACTTCCGATTTGTGCAGCCGAAGATAATGTCATCCACATATATTTGGCACACAAACAGTTCACCATCGTATGTCTTCGTGAAAAGAGTGGGATCCAGGGAACCAGGTATGAAGCCTTTGCTCTTCAGAAAGTACTTGAGTGTACCATACCAGGCCCTAGGGGCTTGTTTGAGGCCATACAGTGCCTTGTTGAGCTTGTATACCATATCAGGATGTTTTGGATTTTCAAAGCCAGGTGGTTGTGCAACATACACTTCTTCTTCAATCTTGCCATTGAGAAAGGCACTTTTCACATCCATTTGATATAGAAGTATGTTATGATGATTTGCATAGGCTAGCAGTATGCGTATGGCTTCAAGCCTAGCCACAGGAGCAAAAGTTTCATTGAAGTCAATGCCCTCTACTTGAGTATATCCTTGAGCAACGAGACGAGCTTTGTTTCTGACAACTTGACCATGCTCATCTTGCTTGTTGCGCTATATCCATTTGGTGCCTATTATGTTGTGCTTCCGTGGATCGGGACGCTTAACCAGTTCCCATACATTATTCAGCTCAAACTGTTGAAGCTCTTCTTGCATAGCTTGAATCCATTCAGGTTCCATGAAGGCTTCTTCAACTTTCTTGGGTTCTGATATTGAGACGAATGCGAAATGCCCACAGAAGTTTGCTAGCTGAGTTGCCCTTGAACGAGTGAGTGGACCAGGTGCATTGATGCTGTCCAGTATTCTGTCAATCTGTACTTCATTTGCAACACGAGGATGTATAGGGCGAAGACTTTGCTATTGCTGATCTGCGTTGTTGTTTGGAGGAATGTCTTCATGCTGAGCATTGTCTTCATGTTGATCAGGTGCTGAGATGATGAGTTCTTCTTCAGGATGAGCTTCAGAAGGCATAATCTCTCCAGTTCCCATAAGCTTGATTGATTCACTAGCTGAGACTTCATCTAGCACATTTGGTAGTTGCTCTCTTTGTGAACCATTTGTTTCATCAAACCGCACATCCACCATTTCGACCACTTTGTAATGGAAGAGATTGAAGACTCTGTAGGAGTGTGAATCCTTTCCATATCCAAGCATAAAGCCCTCATGTGCTTTTGGTGCAAACTTTGAGGTGTGATGTGGGTCCTTGATCCAGCACTTTGCGCCAAATACTCTGAAGTAACTGACATTTGGCTTCTTGCCAGTTAGGAGTTCATAAGATGTCTTGTTCAGAAGCTTGTGAAGATAAACACGATTGATTGTATGGCATGCAGTATCAATGGCTTCAGTCCAGAATTTTCTTGGAGTCTTGTATTCATCTAGCATTGTTCTCGCCATTTCAATGATTGTTCTGTTCTTGCGTTCGACGACGCCATTCTGCTGTGGCGTGTACGGAGCTGAGAATTCATGTGTGATGCCCAAGGTATCAAGATATGTGTCAAGGCCAGTGTTCTTGAATTCAGTGCCATTGTCACTTCTAATGTGCTTTATCTTGGCGCCAAAATTGTTCATAGCTCGATTGGCGAAGCGTCTGAAGACATCCTACACTTCAGTCTTGTAAAGGATTATGTGTACCCAAGTATATCTACAGTAATCATCAACAATGACGAAGCCATAGAGGCAAGCAGTAGTAGTAAAAGTTGAGTAGTGAGTGGGACCGAAAAGATCCATGTGGAGCAGTTTGAAGGGTTGTGTAGTAGTCGTGATTGTCTTCGAAGGATGTTTTGCTCTTGTCATCTTCCCTGCTTCACAGGCACCGCATAAATGATCTTTCTTGAACTTGACGCCCTCGATGCCTATGACATGCTTCTTCTTCGCAAGGGTGTGGAGGTTCCTCATGCCAGCATGCCCAAGCCTCCGATGCCAAAGCCAGCATTCTGAAGCTTTTGCAAGAAGACATACTGCAAGTTGTGGTCCTGCTGAGAAATCTACCACGTACAAATCACCTTTCCGATACCCTTCGAACACTAGAGATTTGTCAGATTCCATTAGCACGAGGCAACGATATTTTCCAAACATTACAATCATATTCAAATCGCAAAGCATTGAGACAGACATTAAGTTGAAGCCAAGGGATTCAACAAGCATGACTTTATCCATGTGCTGATCCTTTGAGATTGCAACTCTACCTAGACCCAATACCTTACTTTTACCAGTGTCAGCAAATGTGATGTGGCTCTTGTCGGATGGACGTAAAGTTGAGTCCATAAGAAGGCTTTTTCTGCCAGTCATGTGATTTGTACACCCACTGTCAATAATCCATTCTGAAGACTTTGAAGTCGCTGGTGTCGTACCCTATAGTGCAGTTAGGGGGATAGGCTTCACGAAGAGAATTGTGAAGCATAAACATTTGACGAACCAGTGGGTTATGAAAACTTAGATCCAGATTAGGACTAATAGGGAGAGTAGCATGCGATTCAGGAGCAAAGTACATAATGATGCCATTCGGGCATTTTATCTTGCGCCCTACAAGATTTTTAAGGTCCCCAGCAATAGCATCAGAATATTTTGTTTTTCTGCTGGAGACCTTTCCCTGCAAAAGAGAGTTAAGCTTTCTTAACCACCCACATCTTCAAGGGTGGCTTAGAAGCAATAAGTCTAAGTGCAGCATCTGAGAATTTTGGCTTTTTTTTCGAGAGTACGCCAAAGGCGTACCATATTTTTATAGAAGGCAGAAGTTGTAATTACAAGAGCTTGCGAGTGATGCGAACATCAACACAAGTGAACCAAGACACCTACACCCACACATAACCCAAAGCCTACTCTCTCACAAATCGGTCTAACACACCTACACCTAGTCCGGCTTCCTTCCATTCTTTGATCTCAATCATGATGTGGTTGTGTAGCTCATCCACGGTTTTTTGTTGATTTATCCGGTTGAAGACTCTCGCGTTTCTCTGCTTCCATAGAGACCAAGTTACTGCGATTACGAACGTGTCGAATCCTCTTCTTGCAGCCCGCATGAAGTTTCTTCTAGCTTGTAGCCACCAATCCAACAGGCTATCCTGCCCAAGCGGGTGAGCCACCTCCAAGTTCAACCCGATGATGCACTTGTGCCACACCTGTCTAGCGTAAGAGCATTGTAAGTGTATGTGTTCTGCATTGTCCTCCTCTTGCAGGCACGTGAAGCAGGCCGAGGGGTGATCTTGTAGTCCATGTCGCGCTCGCCGATCGGAGGTCCAGATCCGATGCTGGATAGTGAGCCAGACATGGATTTTACATTTCAACGGCGCCCAACTCCTCCAGATGCACGAGGTGTAAGGAACTCTCTCCCTCCCTTGGCAGAGCATCTAGTAAACTGATCGGGCCGAGTATTGTCCCGAAGCATCCGCCGGCCACGCAAACGTATCAAGGGAGCTATCATCTCGATGTATCGTAGCGATGGCGTGGCATAGGTTTAGGAATTGGATATGTCCTATGAAGCTGAGTTCTCCCGCCACATCCTGGACCCAACTGTTATCCTCCAAGGCTTGCTGAACCGTGCGCCGGTTTCGTGTCCGAGTGTCCACCATATCATGGATCTGTGGTGCAATATCTACGATGGCCAAGCCATGCAGCCATCTATCTCTCCAAAATAGAGTTTTGGCTCCGTTTCCCACCGTTATGCTAACCAGACTGTCAAATACTTGTCGTGCTTCTCTATCAACAACCATATGTAGCTTTTGCCACGGCCTGTCAGGGTCTGTTCTCCGTAGCCATTCCCACCTAACTCGGAGTGCCAATGCTTGCAACTCCAGGTTCTTGACGCCGAGCCCTCCAAAGCACACAGGTGTGCAGATTGTATCCCAAGCGACAAGGCAGTTTCCTCCATTAACCTTCTCCTCTGCTATCCAAAAGAATGCTCGCATCCATTTATCCAGCTCTTCAAAAACCCACTTCGGAGCATCCATGACCATGAGATGATGCACCGGCCTAGCAGCCATGACCGATTTCACCAGGACGAGCCGGCCCGGCCTTTGAATTAGCCCCCTCTACCAAGCCGGAACAAGCTTCTTGGCCTTGTCCAAGATCGGCTGCCATTCCCCACGTGTTAATTGCCGGATAGCAAGCTGTAGCCCGAGGTACTTACATGGGAATTCAGCAATGTTGCATTGCAGCAACGCCTCAACACGGGACTGGTCCTGCTCAGAGCCACGGATAAGGATGGCCGACGACTTGCTGTAATTCACGGACAGTCCCGAGGCTCTTCCAAACGCCTGAAGTGCACTCCTGACAAAGTTCAGGTCCCCTTCGGTTGGTCTAATGAAGAGAGAAACATCATCCGCATATATGGAGACTCTTTGCATTGGTGTTATTCCCCTAAATGAGCTTAGAACTCCCTCTTCTGCACCCTTCCTGAAGATATGTGTAAGAACGTCCATGGCAATCACAAACAGCAGGGGTGAGACCGGGTCTCCCTGCCTGAGGCCGCAAGCATGAATCACACTTTTACCAGGTACACCATTGACCACCACCTTCGTAGATGTCGTTCTAAGGAGGATCGAGATCCACCCAATCCACTTGGCGCCGAACCCTTTTTGTCTCAGGACCTCAAAGAGGAAAGGCCAAGATAAGGAGTCGAACGCTCTCGAGATGTCGAGCTTGAGGAACACCCCTGGTTCTTTTCTTTCCTAGATCTTTCTCGCCACTTGCATCACCAGCAAAAAATTGTCGTGCAAGTTCCGCCCTTGTATGAAGGCCGACTGGTTTGCTGCCACCACCTCCTTCATCCTCTTTCTAGCCCGTAGAGCGAGCATCTTAGCAAACAACTTCGCCGCACTATGCGTCAGGCTAATGGGGCGGAAGTCCCCAACTTCCTCCGTGTCCGGTTTCTTCGGAATGAGTACGATGTGTGCCCTGTTCAACTTACCAAATCCACGGCCGTCACCAACATACAGCTTCATCAAAACTGCCATAACATCCCGCTTGATGATGTGCCAGGCCCGCTGATAGAAAGCGCCAATAAAACCGTCCGGTCCCGGTGCTCGATCCGATGGCAATTCTCTGATGGTATTCCACACCTCCTCTTCCGTGAAAATGTCTTCTAGTTCTTGCAGATCGCATCCCTCAATATTCAGGAAGTCTAGGTCTATGCTATCGTCTCTAGCGCTATACGCTCCCAGCAGATCCTCATAAGCTTCCGTAAAGATCTGCCCCTTGCGCTCCTGCTCTGTGGCAATCTCCTCTCCTTGCTTAACCTTGAGGATAAAATTTTTTGCACGTCGCCCATTGGCCACAATCTGAAAAAGTTTTGTATTGGCATCTCCCTCTTTCAACCATCTAATCCTTGATCTCTGACGCGCGATCGTTCTTTCCAGAGACGCCAATCCCAGGACTGCCAACTTAAGCATACGTCTAAGCCACAGTTCCTCGGGAGATAGAGCTCTGAACTCTTGGACTCTGTCTAGCCGAAGTATCACATAGTTGGCCACTGCGATTTGCAATTTGATGTTACCAACTTTTCGCTGTCCCCAGGCTTGCAAAAACACGGCCGTGTTCCTGAGAAGTGCATCCAGTCGTTTGAAAGGATCCGTGATCGAGTCATCGCATACCCAAGCCTCCTGGACCGCCTCCAGGAATCCATCAAGCTTAGTCCAAAAAATCTCAAACCGGAATCTCCTTTTAGGATAGAATTGTGCACTTGTGGACAAGTGCAAAGGCGCATGATCTGACACATTTGTTGATAGAGCTTGTAGCAAGCTATCAGAGAAATGCAGCTCCCAGTCAACAGACACCAGAACCCTATCAATTTTAGTCATCACCGGTGCATCTCTCTCATTGCTCCACGTAAAGTTGCGCCCATGTACGTAAAGCTCTTTCAGTTCATGCTCGTCCACAAAATCCTGGAACTTCCTCATCATCGTCCTATTGAGGTTAGTGTTATTCTTATCCGAAGCACGTAGGATCATGTTGAAGTCACCAAGAACCATCCACGGTCCCTGGCAAGTAGCTTTCCTGCTCCTAAGCTCCTCCAGGAAATTTATTTTTAGCTCATTCCCTTGGGGGCCATACACCACCGTGATCCACCAAACCGCCCCATCTTTATTGTGCACCAGGCCCGTGAGCGAGTTGCCGTCAAGTGTTATGTTATCAACGTCCATCACCATTTTATCTCACGCCAATAGGATACCACCATGAGTTTCATGTGCTGGGAGATAAGCAAAGCCGTCAAGGGACGGTCCAATACATTGCATAATTATGAAGGGATCAATTACATCTAGTTTCGTTTCTTGCAAACACACTAGGTTAACTTGCACCGAAGTCACAAACTCCCGGACTGCCTTCTTTTTGGCAGGGCAATTAAGGCCCCTCACATTCCAGCATAAAATATGCGGGTTCAAATCCATAACAGGATCAAACATCTAGCACCAGCTGCACGTTTAGTGCGCGACGACCGACAGTCCCGCCTCGCTGTGCAGCTCACTCCCAGTCGGCAACTCCTTCCCAAATAACGCGGCGATCACCCTGACATGCTGAGTACGCAGAGGGGAGTCAAAGAGCTGCTGCAACTCATCCACTATTGCCTCGTCTACCTCCAGGTCTTGGGGCATCAGCCCGAGCGCATGCATAAGGACGTTCTCAGCTGGAGTAGCCTTTCCTTGCTTGCTCTGTGGCGCTCGCTTCGTTGCGCACGTGGTACGTCGCGGTGTAAATGGCTCCGCCTCTGGCCGAAGGCCCGACGCTTGCACTTCCTTAAGAAGTGGTGGTGCTAGCTTCTTGACCAGGCTAGAGCAAAACCATTTTAGTTTGTCAAAAGCAACCACCTCCTGTGGCCTCATTCCCACCACATCTAGCCCTTGCATAGTTTGCATGCCGCCTCCCACCACGTCGGGGGTCTCCAACGATCCTTGCACTGTTTGCATGTCGCCTTCCACGTCCGGTACCCCCAAAGATCCTTGCATTGTTTGCATGTCGCCTCCCACGTCCGGAACCTCCAATGATCCTTGCACAATTTGCCTGTCGCCTCCCACGTCCGGGGTCTCCAATGATCCTAGCACTTGTGTCGCACGAACATGAGTGGGGTTCATCTGCATGCACGAGTGCGCGGTCGCCCCCAGCGTTGGAGGCAAATAGCCTGCCTCTTCCTCCGGTGCGGGTACCACCATCGAAATCTCAGCTGCCTCCATGCAGGGCTCCACCGCATGATTCCCATCAGGTGGTCCACCCGCAATCAGCAGGGCGCACGCATCCAATGCACCCTCCTCGGGCTCCGGGCCTGTCGCCGCCTGGGGTTCCATCTCCTGTTCACCATTAGACCCACCAGTGCCGGCAGAAGCGCTCTTCTCCACTCCAACCCCTCCTCCTGCCTCGGGATCTGGTGCTATCCACTGCGTAGCCGATCCCACCACCTGAGGTCCAGCTAGCACAGACGATGGGACCAACGCACCTGATACATTATTGGCCAATCCATCCCGCGCGGGTACCACTGTCGTGTCAGCACGAGATGCGATTGGTCATCCAGTCATGCCAGGCCGCACTTCTCGAACCCTCTCTGGGCCCGCAGCTTGATGCGGCGCACTTGCCACGATCGTGGAGGCCATGAGGGCCCGCTTCACAACTGTCACCTGACCCGACTGAGCCGCGCCTTGGCCATTCAAATTGGTTTGAACCAAACCTTTATCAGCTGCACAGTGGTCGTGCTGGCCGTTGAGCCGGTCAAAAGCCGATTGCCTAGTGGTTAGCCTCTCGCACACCTGCCTGCCTGGCCCACTCCTGCTGACGACCGAAACCGGGTCCATCGGCGGAAGACGCCAATCCGACCCCACACGGCTCCGCACCGATCCTCCATGCCCAACGCCGGCGGCGCCGCTGCCCTGGCCACCTCCCCGCGAGTCCCGGACCCCAAACGTCCACACAAGCTTGCGCGGCCTTGATTCACCGCCGAAGTCCTCATCTGAGTCTGGAATACCGCTCTGACCACTGTCCGACGATCCACCGAGGAAAAGCGGCTCTCCTGTGTCCCTGAAGTCCGCCACCGCATCGACATGGATTAGAACCTTATACTGCAGCAATGGCGGCGGAGCCTCAGTACCAGGCTCCGGAACTGCTAGCCAACGCATCGTAGGGATCTCATCCGGGTCGGCCGTCCACGCAGAAAGCTTGAAGGAAGACAAATCCGCCCGCGAGGTAGACTCCGGCGCCACAACATCCACCTTACACGAGGATCCCAGCAGCTCCTCTGCTGTTGCCCGATCCCAAGCATGGGGCGGGATGCCTTCAAGCACTAACCAAACTTTGAAACCCATCACCGAGTGGACCGCTTGCGATTGCTGATTCCATGGCCTGAATAACAGCCGGTCCCCTTGAAACTCTACCGACGGGCATGCCGCCACTCTGTTCCTTATCTCTGCAGAAGCAAACACCACTAAGAAATCTTCCGGCCGATATGGATGAACTGAGGCTTGGTCCGCCGAGATATCCAGCTTTCCTTCCAAGATTTCATGCACCCGCTGCGGCGACAACCGGCGCCGAGCACCGCCCACATAGGCCACCATGGCAAATCATAGCCGACGCTCCAGATCCTCCATGGACTGCGAGCGCCGGACCACGCAAAGGCCGGCCGCCCCGTCCTCCGTGTCAAAGGTGACCTGGAGCCGAGGAGGGGCGAGCTGTGGCCACGCCCGGCCGGCGTCCGCCTGCCGCAGAGTTGGTGGTGGGGGCGGTGGCGGCGGCAGGATCGGCGCCCGCGGGGGCGGGAGGTCGGGGCTAACACGCGAGGAGGACCTGCGGGCCACCTTGGCGATGGCCTCCCGCCGGAGCTCGTCAGCCGAAGAAGGACTCCTAGGCCTCTTGCAGTCCCGGGAGCCACGGCCCTGCAGCCCGCATCTGATGCACACCTCCAGGTTGGTGCAGTCGCGCCTGAAGTGGCCCTTCACGAGGCATCGGAAGCACTTGTCTTTCATCTTCGGGATTACCTCCTGGCGCGGCGGCGAGGTCCGGCCACCACGAAGCACATCCTGATGCGGCGGCGAGGCCCTGCCATCGCGAGCTCCAGAAGCACCAGCCTGGGCATCCAGACCGTGCCGCATCCGCCACATCTCCTTCTTGGTCGGTGGCGGCCGCACCCATCCCGCCCCCGCCGCCGCAGCCGGACGCAGCTCCGAGTCCACCGTTGGAGGTCACGGGCCTCCGAATCTCCCGACCCCTCCGACAGCCCGAGACCAGAAACGACGGGGCGCTCGTCCTCCAGCCTGACCGACGAAGAAACAGATCTGAGACTAGAACCCATGGCCACCGCCGCACGCTGCGAGGGGGAGGAGGTAGTGGTGGCCGCAACGGCCGGAGTGGCGCGAGGCGGGAGTGCGGAAGCGCGGTGGACGCCGGCGCCGGAGTAGCGCACGGCGGGGGTCGACGGAGCGCTTCGCTCACGAGAGTGGGGTCGTTCCGAGGAGGTGGACTGTCCACTTCACTTTTATCGATCTCGAGAATTTTGGCTTTGAAGCCTTAGCAAACAGTCTAGCAGGTGGACAATAATACTCATAGGAATAAGCAGAATAATTTTTGGTCACATGAACACGGTTCGATGAACCGCTCTCATACTCGTGTGCCTGAGTATGGTTTCCCTGCAAAACATTTGTGTTAGTGTGACTCAGGTGAGTCCTCTGTTTGTATGAAGCCATTGGACCGTATGAAGCCTTTGGTCTGAGATTTGTCTTCTTCAAGTGAGGTGTCATGAAGACATTCACAGGAAGATTTTCCAGACACTTTTTGGAAACCCAGATCTTCTTCATAGGCGGTCCATTCCTGCAGTTAGTACCAATGTACCTGGCAAACACTTCACCATACTGATTTTTAAACAGTTTATAGTTTGCATCAAAGGATTCATCAATGATAATGGGGTTAGCACAAGTGAAGCCAGATAAGTTGGATGGATCTGCTGAAAGTTCCTTTGCAGCAACCCATGTGGTTTTGGGGTACTGCTCAGGTTTCTAGTAAGAGCCATCTGCATTGATTTTCCTCACAAATCCAACACCCTCTTTCCTAGGGTTTCGATTCAGGATCTGCTTCTTGAGGACATCACATAGTGTCTGATGTCCTTTAAGACTTTTGTACATCCCTGTTTCAAGCAATGTCTTCAACATAGCATTCTCATCAGCAATAGCAGTGGTATCCTCAGCAGAGGGGTTAGTTACCACGTCGACAGTTGAAGATATTGCAACAGCAGTAGAAGTGGAACATTCAGCAACAGAATTAGCATTATCACGCTCAATGCATTTAAGACATGGTGGTTCAAATCCTTCCTGAGCGGGACTGATCTGTTCGGAGCGAAGTGACTCGTTTTCCTTTTGAAGATCTTCATGAGCCACCCTCAATTTCTCCAGTTCTTGCTTCCTTTGAAGATAATCATAGGAAAGCTTTTCATGAGTTGTTGAGAGAGTATCATGACGATCTTCAAGTTCCTGATACTTAACGTGAAGGTTTTTTATGTCTTCAATTAAGGATTCGGATCGAGTCATTTCAGCACCCAACAGATCATCGCTTCTGTCTAACAGTTTTTGAATATGTTCCATAGCTTTCTGTTGTTCAGTTGCAATTTTAGCAAGTGTTTTGTAGCTAGGTTTTGAATCACATTCAGAGTCATCGTCACTAGATGTTTCATAGCGAGTAGTGCGTGTGTTTACCTTGGCACCGTGTGCCATGAAGCAGTAGGTAGGAGTGGAGTCGTTCTTGTCATTTGCGTTGGTGTCGGTGATGCAGTCATTGTCTTCAGTGTCGAAGATGGACTTGGCGACGTATGATGTAGCCAGACTCGCAATGCCAGAATCAGACTCCTCCTCAGACTCCACCTCTGCCTCCTCAGATGTGGACTCCTCCTCTGAATCCATCTCATTTCCAACAAACGCACGTGCCTTGCCAGATGAGCTCTTCTTGTGTGACGAAGACTTTCATGAAGACTTGGAAGAAGACTTTGAGTATTTCTTCTTCTTCTTGTCGTCAGAATCATATTCCTTGCTCTTCTTCTTCCTTCTGTTCTCATTGTCCCACTGTGGACATTCAGAGATGAAGTGTCCAGTTTTCTTGCACTTGTGACATGTTTTCTTCTTGTAGTCATGAGCAGAAGCTTCATCATTCCTTGAGCTTGATCGTGAAGATTTTTTGAAGCCTTTCTTCTTGGTGAATTTTTGGAACTTCTTCACTAGCATTGCAAGTTCTCTTCCAATGTCTTCAGGATCATCAGAACTGCAGTCAGATTCTTCTTCAGATGAGGAGGCAGCTTTTGCCTTCAAGGCGCGAGTTCGCCCATAGTTTGGACCGTAGATATCTCTTTTCTCAGAAAGCTGAAACTCGTGTGTGTTGAGCCTCTCAAGTATGTCAGACGGATCGAGTGTCTTGAAATCAGGACGTTCTTGAATTATCAGGGCCAGGATGTCAAACGAACTATCAAGTGATCTCAGCAGCGTTTTGACGATTTCATGTTTGGTGATTTCAGTGGCGCCGAGGGCTTGAAGCTCATTTGTGATGTCAGTGAGTCTATCAAATGTGTGCTGGACATTCTCATTGTCATTTCGCTTGAAGCGGTTGAAGAGATTGCGAAGGACACTGATTCGTTGATCTCTCTGGGTTGAGATGCCTTCATTGACCTTGGAGAGCCAGTCCCAGACCAGTTTGGGTGTCTTCAAGGCACTCACACGACCATACTGTCCTTTGGTCAGATGACCACAGATGATGTTCTTGGCAGTAGAGTCCAGTTGAACGAATTTCTTGACATCAGCAGCAGTGACACCTTCTCCAGCCTTGGGAACGTCGTTCTCGACGACATACCATAGGTCGACGTCAATGGCTTCAAGATGCATGCGCATCTTATTCTTCCAGTAGGGATATTCAGTTCCATCGAAGACGGGGCACGCAGCGGAGACTTTGATTATCCCTGCAGTCGACGTAGCTAAAACTCCAGGTGGTTAAACTGAATCACACAGAACAAGGGAGCACCTTGCTCTGATACCAATTGAAAGTGCGTTATATCGACTAGAGGAGGGGTGAATAGGCGATTTTTATGAAAGTCTTCAAAACTTGGGAGTTATGAAGACAAATAGTGAAGATTATGCCTATTACTATGCAGCGGAAGTTAGATTACACTAGGCCAGCCATGGTCATGTATTCAATAGAGTGAAAGCACAGTGACAAACAGCTTCAGTGTAATAAGGATCAAGTAGGAAGAAGTTATGAAGCCAAACAGATCATGCATTCACGTTGTGAAGACAAATGATAAAGCAAGCATGCAATGACTTCACAATGAGTATCAGCAAGAGAAGGAAGTGAAGATGAAACCAGTGACTCGTTGAAGACAATGATATGTTGGACCAGTTCCAGTTGCTGTGACAACTGTACATCTGGTTGGAGCGGCTAGGTATTTAAACCTTAGGACACACAGTCCCGGACACCCAATCCTGAACACACAGTTCAGGACACCAAGTCCTCACCGTAATCTCCTTGAGCTAAGGTAACTTAGTCCTCGCCCAATCACTCTGGTAAGTCTTCAAGGTAGACTCCCAAACCTTCACAGACTTCGTTCACTGGCAATCCACAATGTCTCTTGGATGCTCTGAACGCGACGCCTAACCGTCTGGAGGATTCACAGTCCTCAAGTGTAATAAGTCTTCAGATCACACAGACAAGAAGGCTTAAGTGATGCCCAATTTACTCTGGCTCTGGGTGGTTAGGGCTTTTCTCCTCACTAGGAATTTTCTCTCAAAGGCTTCGAGGTGGGTTGCTCTCAAACGACAAAAGCCGTGCACTGAAATCTGAGCAGCCAACCGTTTATGGTTGTGGGGGTGGGCTATTTATAGCCACTTGGCAACCCGACCTGATTTGTCCGAAATGACCCTGGGTCACTAAGGAACTGACACGTCTCTCAACGGTCAGATTTCGAACTCTCATGGCAACTTTACTTGGGCTACAAGCAAAGCTGACTTGTCCGGCTCTGGACAAGATTCGCTCTCATTGTCTTCGCTCGAAGACATAGGTTTTTTGATTTAGGCATCACTTCAGTCATTCTGACTGGTTCTCTTGGACCCCACTTAACAGTACGGTGGTTCCTATGACTCAACACAAAATAAAAGAACTACGAAAGATCTAAGTCTTCGAGTTCCATAGGCTTCATAACGTGTCTTCTTTTGTCATAGTCTTCAATGTGAATATCTTCATATACCACCTTTGTCTTCAATGTCTTCATACATTTTTAGGGGTCATCTCTGGTAGTAAAACCGAATCAATGAGGGACTTCTACCTGTGTTTTCCTGCAATTCTCACAAACACATTAGTCCCTCAACTAGGTTTGTCGTCAATACTCCAAAACCAACTAGGGGTGGCACTAGATGCACTTACAGAACGTGATCACTGATTTTTCCCGGTTAACGACGCCCGTTCGTTTAATCGTTCATCTCTTTCTTTTCGTCGGATTTATTCCGCGATCGCGATCTCAGTTCCGATCTTCGTTCTAGTCTTTCTTCCCGCTCGTTTATCGGAATTAGGTGATTCAAGCGCCTGGAGTTTCCTCTCGAAACCGCCGTTCCGTCTAATCAACTTTAACAAGCCTTTGCTACATTAAAATTTGACCTAGCTTCAACTTGCTAGAACCGAGTTGCTTTCTTCCGCCGTTTGTTTTTCCGTCGTCTGTTCGGTTCTTTCTTTCTTTGCAACCGGAGTTCTTAAGTTGAACTTTCTGGTTCGTTCTCTTGTTCGAGTTTTACCTGTGCATTAGATGAGTACTTATTGTGTCCTTGTTGTTTGTCTGCGATAGATCACCCGGATTGCGCCGCCTGTTACTTCGAAACCCTAAGTCTCGCGGATCATCAGCAAGGCAAGTAACACTTTGATCATACCTTTTCTACAACCCATGTTTTATTGCATTAGATCAATCCTCTCACATTGCATGATTAGGATCTAATGAAATTGTGGGATGGGAAGTAGATGAGGTAGTACCTATTACCTGTATTATTATCAAACATTTGGGAGTTACTTCTACGTTTGCTTATTATGCCATGCTATGCTAGTAGACATGGATTGGGTGAGTGATATCCATGACAGATGTGAGATTGATAATTAAGGGTTTATCTAAGGTGGCAACTTGAACACACATCTGGGTGGATTGAGGCACCTGATGTCTATCAGGACTTGCCTGTTTTTATTTCGGACCGCCACCCAGGCTCAAAGGGATCATAAGATCATTCATGCTAGTAACTTCCGTGTGCATCCACAAGCCATTATGGGCTCTGGCATAGTTTACTAAGTCGTGCGAACTCTTACAGGGTAGACTAGCAGATGTAGGGGAAAGTAGGTGTACCGGTCTATCCATCGTAAGGTGCTAGCGCTTTTGAAAGACTGTGTCTCGGTCATCCGTCTTCTCAAACACCATGTAGTGCAGGAAACCAAACGGAGGCGATTGAGTCTTGTGGGGAGAAGTGCGCAAACCTATGCATAGTGTAACAAACTAATCATGATTAGCCGTGTCCCATGTTATGGACAACTTGAGTATCTAGTACTTGAATATCATGTGAATCTCATCACGTTACTTCTAATTAATGTTGTTGGGTTTTAATTACTTAATTGGGATCGGAATGCTGTCAACCATTCTCGATGTTTAACAACTACCTTGATAGTTAAATAAATTTATTCCTTTGCAGTAGGGAAAAACTGGCTTTACGCAAAACTGTAACCATAGAGCTTTCCACCAGCCATATATGCATGTAGTATAGCTGTTTCATTCCATTACTCTCTATGTGTTACATTGCCAGCATATTCCATGTGCTGACCCGTTTTCAGGCTGCAACTTTTCATGTTGCAGACTTTTCAGACGACGAGTAAGGTGCTTTTAGGTCGTGGTTCTTTACTCAGTGATGCCGTTGGAGTTGATGGACCCATTTATCTTCCGAGCCTTCCGCTGTTATCGTTATTAGATGGCCTTAAGCCATATTTATTGTAATAAGTTCTCTTTGAGACATCGATGTAATGAGTGTGTGATTGCAACTCTGCTATAAATCCTTCGAAGTACTGTGTGGTGTCAGCATTACTGATCCAGGGATGACACCGGAGCACAGTAGACTTGATCCATTCGGGTCGGGTCGCTACAGCATCGTCATGATTTCCATCATCACTGGCATGACACCATGATCTCCATCATCTTGATCTATATCAATGTGTCGTCACATGGTCGTCTCGCCAACTATTGCTCTTGCAACTATTGCTATCGCATAGCGATAAAGTAAAGCAATTATTTGGCTCTTGCATCTTATGCAATAAAGAGACAACCATAAGGCTTCTGCCAGTTGCCGATAACTTCAACAAAACATGATCATCTTATACAATAACTTATATCTCATCACGTCTTGACCATATCACATCACAACATGCCCTGCAAAAACAAGTTAGACGTCCTCTACTTTATTGTTGCAAGTTTTACGTGGTTGCTACGGGCTGAGCAAGAACCGTTCTTACCTACGCATCAAAAACACAACGATAGTTTGTCAAGTTAGTGTTGTTTTAACCTTCTCAAGGACCGGGCATAGCCACACTCGGTTCAACTAAAGTTGGAGAAACTGACACCCGCCAGCCACCTGTGTGCAAAGCACGTCGGTAGAACCAGTCTCGCGTAAGCGTACGCGTAATGTCGGTTCGGGCCGCTTCATCCAACAATACCGCCGAACCAAAGTATGGCATGCTGGTAAGCAGTATGACTTATATTGCCCACAACTCACTTGTGTTCTACTCGTGCATATAACATCAACACATAAAACCTGGCTCGGGTGCCACTATTGGGGAACGTAGTAATTTCAAAATATTCCTACGTAGACGCAAAATCATGGTGATGCATAGCAATGAGAGGGGAGAGTGTTGTCCATATACCCTCGTAGACCAAAAGCGGAAGCGTTAGCACAACGCGGTTGATGTAGTCGTACATCTTCACGATCCGACCGATCCAAGTACCGAACGCACGGCACCTCCGAGTTCAGCACACGTTCAGCTTGATGACGTCCCGCGAACTCCGATCCAGCAGAGCTTCATGGGAGAGTTCCGTCAGCACGACGGTGTGGTGATGGTGATGATGTTGCTACCGACGCAGGGCTTCGCCTAAGCACCGCTACGATATGACCAAGGTGGAATATGGTGGAGGGGGGCACCGCACACGGCTGGGAGAGATCAACTGATCAACTTGTGTGTCTAGAGGTGCCCCCCTGCCCCTGTATATAAAGGAGGAAGGGGGAGGCCGGCTGGCCCTCTATGGGCGCGCCAGGAGGAGGACTCCTCCTCCTAGTAGGATTAGGACTCCCCTTTCCTAGTAGAACTAGGAGCCCTTCCAAGTAGTAGGAGTAGGAGGGAAGGAAAGGGAAGGGAAAAGGAGAAGGAAGGAAGGGGCGCCCCCCTCCCTAGTCCAATTTGGACCAGCCCATGGGGAGGGGTGCGGCCACCCTTTGAGGCCTTTATCTCCTTTTCCGTATGGCCCATTAAGGCCCAATACGAATTCCCGTAACTCCCCGGTACTCCCGAAAATACCCGAATCACACGGAACCTTTCCGATGTCCGAATATAGTCGTCCAATATATTGATCTTTACATCTCGACCATTTCGAGACTCCTCGTCATGTCCCCGATCTCATCCGGGACTCCGAACTCCTTCGGTACATCAAAACACATAAACTCATAATATAACCGACATCGAACTTTAAGCGTGCGGACCCTACGGGATCGAGAACTATGTAGACATGACCGAGACACGTCTCTAGTCAATAACCAATAGCAAAACCTGGATGCTCATATTGGCTCCCACATATTCTACGAAGATCTTTATCGGTCAGACCGCATAACAACATACGTTGTTCCCTTTGTCATCGGTATGTTACTTGCCCGAGATTCGATCATCGTTATCTCAATACCTAGTTCAATCTCGTTACCGGCAAGTCTCTTTACTCGTTCCGTAATACATCATCCTGCAACTAACTTATTAGTCGCAATGCTTGCAAGGCTTAAGTGATGTGCATTACCGAGAGGGCCCAGAGATACCTCTCCGACAATCGGAGTGACAAGTCCTAATCTCGAAATAAGCCAACCCAACAAGTACCTTCGGAGACACTTGTAGAGCACCTTTATAATCACCCAGTTACGTTGTGACGTTTGGTAGCACACAAAGTGTTCCTCCGGTAAACGGGAGTTGCATAATCTCATAGTCATAGGAACATGTATAAGTTATGAAGAAAGCAATAGCAATAAACTAAACGATCAAGTGCTAAGCTAATGGAATGGGTCAAGTCAATCACATCATTCTCCTAATGATGTGATCCCGTTAATCAAATGACAACTCATGTCTATGGTTAGGAAACATAACCATCTTTGACCAACGAGCTAGTCAAGTAGAGGCATACTAGTGACACTTTGTTTGTCTATGTATTCACACATGTATTATGATTCCAGTTAATACAATTCTAGCATAATGATAAACATTTATCATGATATAAGGAAATAAATAATAACTTTATTATTGCCTCTAGGGCATATTTCCTTCAGTTGTCGGGGAGGATCTTCAACATATACCAGGTTCCTAATCATAAATATCATCTCCTTGCAATTTACTTTATTTTCCATTTGCCTCTCATTTTCCTCTCCCCCACTTCACAAAAATTTGTCATTTTATTCGCCTCTTTTTTTGTTAGCCGTTTTCTTGTCGGATCTGTTTTTGAGTGCAATCTTGTTATGACTCAAGAGAACACAAAATTATGTGACTTCTCAAATACCAACAATAATGATTTTATCGACACTCCGCTTGCTCCTCCCGCCACTAGTGCGGAGAGTTGTGATATTAATACTGCTTTGCTGAATATTGTTATGAAAGACCAATTTTTCAGTACTCCTGATGAGGATGTCGTGTCCCATCTTAATACCTTCGTGGAATTATGCGATATGCAAAATAAAAAAGATGTGGACAATGATGTGGTCAAGATGAAATTATTTCTGTTTTCTTTGCGTGATTCTGCAAAAATTTGGTTCTCTTCTTTGCCTCGCAATAGTATCGATTCTTGGAACAAGTGCAAAGATGCTTTTATCACTAAGTATTTTCCTCCCGCAAAAATTATTTCCCTTAGAACCCAGATCATGAATTTCAAGCAACTTGAACATGAGCATGTTGCACAATTTTGGGAAAGGATGAAAATGATGCTAAGGAATTGCCCAACTCATGGGTTAAATCTTTGGATGATCATACAAAATTTCTATGCGGGTTGAATTTTGTCTCTCATAATCTTTTAGATTCTGTCACGGGTGGTACTTTTATGGAAATTACTTTGGGTGAAGCCACCAAATTGCTTGATAACATTAAGGCAAATTATTCGCAATGGCATGCCGAAAGGGCTCCTAGTAGTAAAAAAGTTAATTCAGTTGAAGAAATTTCTTCTTTGAGTGAAAAAGTTTATGCTCTTGTGAAATTGGTTGCTAGTAAAAGTACTCCTATTGATCTTAATGATATGCCTTTGTCTACTTTGATTGAGAAAAATAGTGATGCCGTAGATGTGAATTTCATCTCTCGAAATAATTTCAATAACAATGCTTATGGAGGTAATTTTAATCCTAGGCCTTTTCCTAGTAATTCCTCTAATTATTATGGTAATTCCTATGGAAATAAATCTTATAATAATAATAGGAACACCTCTGATCTTGAGAACAATATTAAAGAATTTATCAATACACAAAAAAATTTCAACACTTCCATAGAAGAAAAGTTGAGAAAGATTGATGATTTGTCTAGAAGTGTTGATAGAATTGCTCATGATGTGGAAAATCTCAAGATGAATTTTTTTTGCCCAAAGTAGCTGAATCAATTAAAGCTCTTTATGTTTCTATGGATGAAAGTAAGAAAAGAACCGCTATGCTTAGAGCTAAAAGAGAATTTTTAGAAAAAGTGTTTTCTAGTGATTTCTTTCGCAGAACTGATGAAGATCTTAAAATGATTGGTGTTTCTTCTATTGATTCATTGTTTAGTAAAGTTAATATTGGTGAAAAAGGGACTGGAGAAGAGTCGACTTTAGGTAGAAGGCGTCCCAATATTTCGGAGGGTGAAAATCTTGTTGAGAAAATTGATGAAAGTGGGTTTCAAGAGGTCCAAACTTTAGCTAGTGATTTGCCCACTCTTTTGGATTACAAAGACTTTAATTGTGATAGTTGCTCTTTGATTGATTGTATTTCTTTGTTGCAATCCATGATAAATTCACCCCATGCTTATGAACAAAATAAAACTTTTACTATACATATTGTTGATGCTATGATGAAAGCTTTTGAAGAAAAATTGGAATTAGAAGTATCAATTCCTAGAAAATTGCATGATGAGTGGGATCCTACTATCAAAGTCAAGATTAAAAATTATGAGTGTTTTGCTCGGTGTGACTTGGGTGCTAGTGTTTCTACTATTCCGAAATCTTTATGTGATGTGCTTGGTCTTACCGATCTTGAATCGTGTTCTTTGAATTTGCACTTGGTGGACTCTACTATTAAAAAGCCTATGTGCCGGGGTACTGATCCACGGGCACCTATGGGACCGGCAGACCGAGTCCCTTTCGGTTCGGCGGGGGCGAAGGTCGTACGAAGAGCGGATCGAGGCGAAGCACACGAGCAGTTTACCCAGGTTCGGGCCGCACGGATGCGTAAAACCCTACTCCTGCTTTGTGGTTTGTATTGAGTTCTTGCTCGGGAGCGCGGAGTGCTACAGTACACCCCAGCAGCTAACGAGACCGAGCGTGAGTGTTCTCTTCCTCCCCCCCTTCTACGTTGCGCATGGGCCTCCTTTTATATGCTCAAGGGGTCACCGACAGGTGGCAACGTAGACAAGGGTAAAAATGGAAAGGTGCTGCGGTTGGTACAGCTACCTGCTACAGTGTATCATACCTAACCCTGACGGCAGGGGACAAGGGCATTAAATGCCCGTCTGTGTCGCCTAAATAGTGTAAAAGGGACCATCAGGGATGCCACCGCTCGCCACGATGACAATCTTGTCAGCGCCGCTTGCCACCGCGCACCGCTGGCTGCACAGCCTCCCGCCACGTACGCCTGGAAGGGTCCCAGAGCGACATGTTGGTGGATGTGCTGGAGCGCGGACACAGAGTGGTGGTTTGCCGCGGCAAGCGCCTTGCCGCGGTCTTTGTCTTGTCGCGTTCGGGAGCTTGTCACTCATCGGGCCTTGCCGGGACGCGTGGCGCGTCGCGGCAAGTTCCTTGAGATGCCTTGGTTGGCCTTCCTAGCAAGCTCCTCTTGTCGGGGTCTTGTCCAGTTCCTTGAGATGCCTTGGCTTGGATACTTTGTCTTTGAACGGCTCCAAAGGAACCACGGAGGACCTTGGCGGTCACCCGGCAAGCCTTGCCGCGGGATGCTGCGACTGCCCGTGCACAAGTTCGGGATACTAGGGTACCCCTACTCTAGTACACCGACAGGAGCCCCCGGGCCTGGGCCATACACGGTGCCGAGCGCTGTTGGGCCAGGCCCAAAACAGGGCACGGGCACACGCGGCCTGGGTTACGCCGTATCTATCTCCGTATCCACTGTGCCCTCCCCGAACGGTACGCGTTGAATGCGGCGTCGTGGGAGAGATCGTGGGTGGTTTCTTTATTCGGAAATGCGGAACGTCCGCCCCCTCCCTCCTTATAAGCAGGGGAAACAGGGGCAGTTCGCCCATTCGCTGGTTGCTACTCCAATCTCGGAAATCTCCGCCGCTCCCTCGTCTTCCCAAAGCTGAAAGAGAGCAGTGCCCCGCCCCCCATCGCCACCAGCACCACCAACACCGTCGACCTCCTCCACCATTTCCGCCATGGCTCCGAGAGCCGACAAGGGGAAGGTTGTGAAGTCGACCGAGGCGCAGCGGCTTGCGGCGTTGTGAAAGGAGCGGGCAGTCTTCCCCCCCAAGCTTGCCGCGAGGGAGCTGAGGGAGAATTACTATCTCTTTTGGTCGACGGAGACGCGAGCGCATCCGCGCACGAAGGTACTTCTAGCCGCCGCTTGGAAAATGGCTCCAAACGGATATCCTTTCTTCGCCTTGTTCTTCTACTGCGGGCTCTGCCCGCCCTTCTCTGAATTTTTCTGCGATATCATGAACACCTACGGATTCCACCTCCTTGACTTCACCCCCAATGCCGTTCTGACCATGGCAGTTTTCGCACGTCTCTGCGAAAACTTTGTCGGAGTCCATCCCAATGTAGCCCTTTTTCGCCACTTCTTTATGCCCCGAGTAGAGAGAGGATAGCCTTTATCCGGCGGAATTGCCTGGATCTCGAGGGCCGGCAAGAAGGACACTTATCTGGAGGGAGAGTTCCGCGGCAAGTGGGAGGAATGGAGAGCAGACTGGTGCTGGGTTGTCGAGGAGAACCCGCAGCCGTTTACCACCCGGCGCCAAGCCCCAGTAGCACGCGGCAGCGATTGGAGTGACGTGGCCTCGGAAGATGATAGGCTTACGATTGCCGTCACCCAGATCCTACGCCTCAGGCTTGTCGGGCTCACTGTAGGCGTTGTTGGCGCAGATTTTCTTCGCCGCCGCATCGCCCCCCTGCAGGAACGGGGGAGACCCACCTGGGAATTCAAGAATGCGGCGGATATCATGAGGCTGCGTCCGGGCCTCAACTTCAACTTCACTGTTTTGGAGCTCAACGCGATGCTCCAGGAGCTGTTCAAGTACGACCCTCAACATCCTGAAGTGTTCAGGTTGCCGCAGGGTGTCGTTCCGCTGTGCAACAACTCCGCGCTCGACCGCATCCGTGCAATGATGCCGCAGTGCGATTCGCATGGAATTGTCCCAACTTGGCAAGAGCCTGCAGACGATGTCGTGCAGCAGTTCTTTGACGGCTTGGTAGAAGTGCCGGTCTGCTCCGATGAAAAGGATAGGCTCACCCGTGACACAACCGATGCGGAGATGACACGCATCGCCACCAGGCTGGAAGAGGCGGCGGCAGCCGCAGCCGCGGGCGAATTTGGATTCACCGTAGAGGAGGTAGATGCAGCAGAGGCGGCAAGCCGTGCCGAGCGAGGGGAGCCCGCCGGCGAGAAAGTGCTTGCCGGGCATAACGCCAAGTCGAGCGAGCCTGCCAAGGATACGAGCGGCTCACTAGAGATCAACTCCTCTTCCTCCTCATCTTCAAGCAGCTCGCCGCAAGCAGAGCCTCCATCCCCATCAAGAAGGCGTCTCCGCAAGGCCGGGGACGTAGCGGGGCGGCAGGCGAGTGAACAGTCGCCACGCCGCGTGACGCGCTCCACGCGGCAAGCACTGTTGCTGCGGGAGCACCTCATGCTGCTGCGGCAACTGGAGCGGGGTCGTCTCAGGCCACCGCCACTGTTCCCGCCAAGCGGCCAAGGGAAACTACTCCTCCGCCTCCTCGTGATGGACGTGGGCCGGACTTCGAATTCTCCGCGTTCAGCTCCGACGAGGAAGAAGAAGAGTAAGATTCTCTTGTTGTACTCATAGTTCTTCAATTCTTGCTGTTTTGTCTTGTATCTCATTTGCTTTACTCTGAACTTGTTCCTTTTCAGGACTCTGGCCCAGAGAGCAGCGAAGAGAGCCAAGGTCCCGGTGATTGTCATCGAGGACGAACCCACCGCGACAGCAGGAGGTGCGCCTGAGACCACCTTGCCGGACCCAGCAACTGTTCTCCAGAGCAGCCCCTAGCGTAAGTATATGGTTTACTTGCCGCTGTTAGGCGTGCATGGATACTCTTTCTTTACTGACATCTGACTGTTGGTTTGTGTAGGAGCAGAGCAGCCCCACCAGGAGCGCCCGGAGGCCGCCCCCGAAACGCCAAGGGAGAGTCCTCCGGCAAGTGAGAGTTCTCCGGCAAGGAACAGCACCAGCGTTCCCCCGGCGACGGAGACTACGACTGCTGAACCTAGTAGAGGTAATCTTCTCTTCGAAGCTTCCCTTGGGTTCTTCTTCTTCTTGGGTATTTGCTTGACTTTTCTCCCCTTTTCCGGCAATCAGACCCATCTGCTGCGGAGCCGATGGAGACCGAGGTTGCTGCCGGCGACGAGGCCACCAAAGCTGCCGCCGCAGCAGCTGGCGGGGGGTCTGGCGATCGCACTGACGGCCCTGAGGCCGCAGGAGCGCCAGGCGCTGCGTCGACCACCGACCCGTCCGCCGCTACCGTAGCGCCAAGCTCCGAAGAGCCCCAGCCAAGCGTCTACTTGAAGGCCGGCGATGGCGTCTTCATCAACCTCCCCTGGGCGTCAAGCTCCAGGGCGCCGGTCGAGGGAGAGAGCTTTGATGGAGAAGTGCTCGCCTCCGCTGGGCTGACGCTAGTTGATGCGCCGAGCAGCAGCAGCGGCGAGCCTGAGGAGGAGCGGCTGCTGCAGAAGCTGTTGTCGCTCTACCGCGTGCGGCAAGCCAAGCTGGAATCCCGCGAGGCGCTTGTCGCGAAGGCGGGAGCGGACATCGAGAAGCGCGCCGAGGAGCTCCGGGGTCTCAACCAGGAAGCTCTCCGGTCCCTGGCAGAGGAGCGGGAGCAGCTCGCCGAAGAGCAGAAGGCCTTCTTCCTCGAGAAGGCTGAAGCTGAAGAGCAACAACGGCTTGCCGCTGAGAAGCTGTTTGCGCAGGAGGGCGAGCTGGCGCAGCGGAAAGTTAACCTTGATAGCCACGGGGAGGAGCTTGCCGCGCGTGAGGAAAAATTCGGCGGAGCCCTTAAGCAAGCAGGGGATGCTGCCGCAGTTGCCGAGGCCGCCAAGAAGGAGCTGGAGGCGAAGGTGGCGCAGCTGGAGGCCGATCTCAAGGCGAGTGCTGAAGAGCTTGCCGCGCTCAAGCTTGAGCGGGAGAAGGACGCCCACAGCAACTCAGAGCTGCAGGCTCGTCTCGCCGAGAAGGGCAAAGAGCTTAGCGCCGCCAAGGACTCCAACGCAGATCTTGAGTTGAAGCTGACCACTTTGACCAAGACGCTGGAGAAAGTGGAGCATTGGACGGAGGGTCTCGTGAGTGCTGCCGCAGATATCGACAGGGAGCTAGCGCAGCTAGGGGTGGAGGATCTCGGGTATCCCTCTGATGAGAACCTCCAACCCAGCGCCAAGCTCACCTTGTTCTTCAAAGGCGTGGCGACGGCCCTCCAGCGGCTCCGGGAGAAGATTCCAAAGTGGTTGGCCGACGAGTCGCGCAAGATCTGCGCGGGAGCTCTTCAAAAGGTGTTGGTGAAGGTGGCCTTCCGCAACCCGGGCCTCAACCTCACCAACGTCCTCAAGACCCTGCCGCCGGATGCTGATCTGGAGGCGCTCAAGACCCTTGTCGCACCCATTGTGGATAAGGTGAGCGGGATCAAGAGGATTGAGGGCGATCGCGTAGACTAGGCCGCCCATTTTCTTTTTTTCTTGTCGCTTTGGTCATGTTATGAGAACAATCTGTTAGAGCTGCGACAAGCTACCTTGTAATATAACTCTATTCTGGGTAATGATTGCAATGTTATTCCCTTTACTTGATTCCTCCCTTTGTATGTTTTTGCCCTACGCTTTTAGGGAACTTGCCGGAGCTGCCAGCCTTGGCTTTCTTGGCGCCACCTTCATTGCCGGACTGCTCAACGACTAGCACATCTTTGCCTTTCTTCTTCCTGTTGTTCCACCGCCGGTTTTTCTTTGCCGGGGCAGCATCCTCGCTGTCAGATCCTGTTGCTCCTGTATTCTCTCCGGGGAGTTTCCTCCCTTCCTCAGGACGTGCACACTTGTCGGCCAGGGCATACAGCTCACTGACGTCTCTGATCTTGCACATCGCCATCTCCTCCCGCATCCTGCGGTTACGCACGTTCTGATGGAACGCGCTGATGACCGCAGCAGGGTGGACATCTGGGATGTTGTGCTGTACACGGCCGAATCTCTGAATGTACTTGCGCAGGGGCTCTCCTTCCTTCTGGGCGAGCAGATGAAGGTCACTCTCTTGGCCATGAGGTTTGTGGCCGCCTGTAAAGGCGCCGACAAACTGATGGCATAGGTCCGCCTAGGAGGATATGGAGTTGTCCGGCAAGTGCATGAGCCAAGACCTGACGTTGGGCTTGAGCACCAGCGGGAAGTAGTTGGCAAGGATCTTGTCGTCCCGCCCCCCGGCAGCCTGCACCGCGATGGTGTAGATGCTGAGGAACTCCGACGGATGCGACTTGCCGTCGTACTTCTCCGGTACATCTGGCTTGAAATTCTTCGTGCTGGGCCACTGGACTTGCCGCAGCTCACGAGTAAACGCAGGCCAACCTACCACGTACGGCAAGCCGCCTAGTTCCCCTGGCGCATGCATGTCGACAGAGGGCCCAGCGCGCTGGTCTGATTGACGCTGCGCTTCTCTTCGGCGCTCGATGCCAGTACGAGCGTCTTCTTGCTGTCGTTCGTGAAGAACTTGGCGCTGATCGCGACGAGCTCGTGGATCTGATGACGCGGTGGAGTCGCTGTCGAGGTGGATCCGGCGAGTCGGCGATCTTGGCCTCCGGGGCGGAGAGTGCACAGTGGTTGCACCCCCACCGGTCTTGTCGCCACCGACTCGTGCCTGGCTGACCTACCACGGCTGTGACATGCTCGGCTGCCATTGAGTGTCACCGTTGGTGAAGCCGATGAGACTCTGAATGGTGGCCCTCCAGTCGTCGATCTTGTCTGCCGCTGGAGGGTAGTCCAGGAGCAGTTGAGCTCGCGCCAAAGCTTCTGCTGCAGTGGCGGGTGGTGGTGGCGAACGGTGCGAGGAGTGGGATATGCTCGGACTTCTAACTATGTTAGAAGGAGCAGTATCCCGTCCAGGCGACCGTGCCTCGCTCGTGCCAGCATGTTGGCGTGCATGCTGGTCCTGAGCACTCCGTGATCCAGCAGCTCGATCTTGGTCCAGCAAATGCATGGTACCGTGAATACCATGACGCTGCCGGTCCCGCGCCTCCTGAGATGGCGCGGTGCATGTACGGACGCCGAGGTTTTGGAGTGCGCCCGGTCGTTGTGGGAGCCGGCTACGCCGCCGATGGGCAGCGCAGCCTTGTCCTTGGACCTGGCAGCACCGTGAGCTCCCTCGTCGACGCCCGTTCTTCCGTCGGCGCCCGCCCCATCAGCCGTTTGCTCCGGCGGTGGTGGGTTCGGCGCGGACGGAGCAGCCGCCTCCGAAGCCTTCTTCTTCGGCGGCATGTCGATGAAGATGATGAAGATCTAGCTCGTGTGAACGCCGGATCTGGTTCACACAACCTCGACGCCCCCTACCTGGCGCGCCAAAGATGCCGGGGTACTGATCCACGGGCACCTATGGGACCGGTGGACCGAGTCCCTTTCGGTTCGGCGGGGGCGAAGGTCGCACGAAGAGCGGATCGAGGCAAAGCACACGAGCGGTTTACCCAGGTTCGGGCCGCACGGATGCGTAAAACCCTACTCCTGCTTTGTGGTTTGTATTGAGTTCTTGCTCGGGAGCGCGGAGTGCTACAGTACACCCCAGCAGCTAACGAGACCGAGCGTGAGTGTTCTCTTCCTCCCCCTTCTACGTTGCGCATGGGCCTCCTTTTATATGCTCAAGGGGTCACCGACAGGTGGCAACGTAGACAAGGGTAAAAATGGAAAGGTGTTGTGGTTGGTACAGCTACCTGCTACAGTGTATCATACCTAACCCTGGCGGTAGGGGACAAGGGCATTAAATGCCCGTCTGTGTCGCCTAAATGGTGTAAAAGGGACCGTCAGGGACGCCACCGCTCGCCACGATGGCAATCTTGTCAGCGCCGCTTGCCACCGCGCACCGCTGGCTGCACAGCCTCCCGCCACGTACGCCTGGAAGGGTCCCAGAGTGACACGTTGGTGGATGTGCTGGAGCGCGGACACAGAGTGGTGGTTTGCCGCGGCAAGCGCCTTGCCGCGGTCGTTGTCTTGTCGCGTCCGGGAGCTTGTCGCTCACCGGGCCTTGCCGGGACGCGTGGCGCGTCGCGGCAAATTCCTTGAGATGCCTTGGTTGGCCTTCCCGGCAAGCTCCTCTTGCCAGGGTCTTGTCCAGTTCCTTGAGATGCCTTGGCTTGGATACTTTGTCTTTGAACAGCTCCAAAGGAACCACGGAGGACCTTGGCGGTCACCCGGCAAGCCTTGCCACGGGATGCTGCGACTGCCCGTGCACAAGTTCGGGATACTAGGGTACCCCTACTCTAGTACACCGACACTATGGGGAAGAATTAATGATGTTATTATTCTTGCAAATAGGAATTATGTGTGCATAGATTTTATTGTTCTTGATATTGATTGCAATCCGTCTTGTCCAATTATTCTTGGTAGACCGTTTTTACGCACTACCGGTGCCGTGATTGATATGAAAGAAGGCAATATTAAGTTCCAATTTCCTTTGAGGAAGGGTATGGAACACTTTCCTAGAACAAGAATTAGGCCATCATATGAATCAATCATGAGGGCATCTTATGGATGTCGAACCAAAGATGACAAAACTTAGATCCTTGCTTTATGCCTAGCTAAGGGCGTAAAACTATAGCGCTTGTTGGGAGGCAACCCAACAAATAAATTTTATTTTTTGCTTTTTGCTTCCTGTTTTCGAGTGTTAGCACAATTATGCTACTGTTATGATTGTGTTTTTTATGTTTTAATTAGTGTTTGTGCCAAGTAAAGCCTTTAGGATCTTCTTGGGTGATAGTTGTTTGATCTTGCTGGAAAAACAGAAACTTTTACGCTCACGAAATTAATTTTCATTTTTTACCAGAGAGCGATAAAATACCCATTCCACTTGAAGTAGGTCAATATACAAATTTCTCATACCTTCCTAATTTTCCTGGATTTTTTAAGTTACAGAAGTATTCAAAATAGTCAGATTGCTACAGACTGTTCTGTTTTGACAGATTCTGTTTTCTTTATGTTGTGTGCTTATTTTGATGGCTCTATGGTTTTCTTTGATGAGTTTCGCCATAGAAAAGTTGTAATACAGTAGATATAATGCAAGAACAAAATATGAATTGGTTTGATACAGCACTTATAGTAGTTATTTATTATTCTTATACTAACGAATCTCACGAAGGTTTTTGTTGAGTTTTGTGTGATTGAAGTTTTCGAGTTTTGGGTTATCTTACGATGGATGAAGGAATAAAGGATAGAAGAGACTAAGCTTGGGGATGCCCCAACATCCCAAGCTATTATCCAAGAATGAGCAACCAACTAAGCTTGGGGATGCCCCCGAGTGGCATCCCCTCTTTCTTCTAACGACCATCGGTATTTTACTCGAAACTATATTTTTATTCGTCGCATGATATGTGTTTTGCTTGGAGCGTCTTGTATGATATGAGTATTTGCTTGTTTTATTTTGTGTTTTAAGTCATCAATCCTTGCTGGACACACCTATTTGAGAGAGCCAAAATTATGTCATGACTTCTTAGAATTGTTCTCTCCAATTTACTTCAATTTTTATGAGCTATGGACTTGCTCTAGTGCTTCACTTATACCTTTTTGAGCACGGTGTGTTTTAGTATTTTTCATGAAATTCTCTCTTGCTTCACTTAAATTAATTTGAGAGAAAGAAATATTATGCTCATGATCTTCACTTATATTTGTTTGAGCATGTCAAAAGCATCACAAGAAAATTAGTCCCAAAGTGATAAATATCCAAGAAGGATATAATAGAAACTTTCATGAAGATCATTGGACAAAATAAACTTGATTCTTAGTAATGGCTTTGAGATATGATGATGTGATATGTGAGTCATCTCCATCAGTAATTATGCTTAGTAAGAATATTGGTGTTAATGTTTGTGATTCATTATGCAAGCACGAAGGTCAATAGTTATGCAATGAAATTATATCCTACTTATGGTGCATTATTCGGTGTTAGTTATGCTTAATGCTCGCTTGTGAGATTATTCGTTTCTTGGTTGGTCGCTTCCCAATCTTTTGCTAGCCTTCATTTTGCACTAAGTATGATCACTACTTGTGCATCCAAAAACCTTTAAACTAGTTTTGCCACATGAGTCCACTATATCTACCTATATGCGGTATTCTTTTGCCGTTGTAAGCAAATTTGTATGTGCCATCTCTAATTAATTTTCAAAATAAACTTCTCTTTTGTGTGTTTGTTTTGCTCGCGGAGCAGTGTGGGGTGGCTAATATTTTCCATGCTAGATGTGATATTCTCAAGATGAGTGTTTATTCACTTGTCATTGCACGAGAGTAAGGCAAAGGTATAAGGGATGCCCAGTACCGAAATGCAAAAATGAATTTACTTTATGTTGTCAAATAATAAATTCCTTGATAAGTGTTGGTATGGAGGGCACCCGTGGATTCGGTTAGCCATGGAAAGTGAAAGTATGGTGGAAAAAGGAATAAACTTTATTTTCTGTTTGGGAACCGGCGGAGATTGACCTATCTAGCGGTGGTGGGTGGTGGGCGGCGCTGGGATCGACAAGGTGGTGGGAGGGCGCGGGGGTGGGGTGGGGGCAAATCTGGCCGTTTGTCTTGACTTTTCGCCTGACAGTGCGGCCCAGGCGTGGGTTTCCCTTCCGTTGGAGCCCGTGCCACCAGTGCGCTGGGTTCGACCTAGGATCACCGGGCCCAAAAACAGATCGAGCTGGCGGATTTTGGCGTCTTGGGGGCGTGACTCGGGTTTTTTTGGGCACCGGCGCAAAAAAGTCGAAATTTCGTGTTTTGACCCTTTTGTCGTATAAAATCGGGATCTGACCCCGGTATGATTTTTTTTGAGATTTGACCCTTTTGGCAACCGTTGGAGGCCCTCGCGGTAGCGACCTACAGGCTACCGCCGTCCCTCCTGGCGGTAGGTTCCAATGACGGCCGTCTGGCCGTTAACGGGCGACTGACGTGGCAAAGGGTCCTACCGCTGCCGACCCTGGCGGTAGGCTCCAACACCCTACCGCCGAGGTCGCTGGCGGTAGGGTCCTGGAGGATAAGGTTTGTGGGGCCCACTCACCACCCACCCACTCCACTCATCTTCTTCCCCGAGCTCTCACTCTCTCCCCCTCTTCTCCCCCACCCAAGCACCCACTAGATCCCCCTCCATTGCTTGAAATTTGTCCGGTGGATCATGGGCATTTGCATCAGCCAAGGTACCTCTCCCATCCCCCTTCATTTGGTTGGTTCAAATCATCTACTTTTGTTGGAATCAACTAGTTTTGAAACCCCTAGTTCTTCCTCTAGTTTTGCATTTATTTTGCATTTATGGTGCATTTATTGGGCATTTATGGTGCATTTATGGTTGACCTAAGTAATTTGTGTCACTCCCTGTTGTGGCAAGCTAGCTTAATAGTTAGGGTTAGGGTTAGGGTTAGGTTTTGATAGAGGCGAAGGTGTCCCGATGTTTCGATGAGATAGATATCGTTTTCTATGGGAGTCGACTTTGACGATCCGACTACGAACGTGCGAAGACGTCGCACCTTAGCAATCGCTAAACCAACTTCCGAGGGTTATTGACCACGTCGGAGCACGGTCAACCTGACCACGAGGGTCTATTTCTTGCGAGCAAACAAAGAACAAGCAAGAAACTGAGATTGCAATCTGGATATTGCGAATTAAAGAGGAAAGCTTTATTAATGAAGGTGGGGTTCTATGGCGTTTTGGTCTGGTCGTTGGACACAAACAAAGTATGCGAAGTTGCAACTATGGCGAACTTTTAATCTAAACAAAACCCAAAGTCTAAACGACGCCCTAAGGGCTATATATATGGAGGAAGAGGGGGGAATTTTGTGGCCCTTGGAGGAGGGCTCCGAAACCAACCCTAACTCTTGTTTCCCCACACATACGGACTCTAAAAACAGCCTATACTTAAGTATTTCGAAAATACATGGGCCTGGCCCAATAATAAGGTGATGCAACACCTAGAATAGCCTCTGGACGAAATTTATGAAGTGGCATCTTGTATATTTCTTCCAAGGCTTCATGCACTCCTTATGGTGGCTTCAAAGTCCTGAAATCATCACTTGTAATTCCGTTCTTGATCCCCTTGTGCATACCATCATCTCCATGCTTGAACTTGCTCCAAGGTTCATCTTTCTTGTCCAAGATAGGCCCTTCATTTGTAAGCAAAACAAATATATCCAATTTAGGTAGCATCATATTCGCATGAACATTAGAATCATTACCAAGAAACGAAAGTACCTGATAATTCAATTGGCGTGCGCGAGCTCTAGTAATTGGTCCAGTATGTATAGCAGAAGGGGATGTGGGTGTAACAATGGTATTGATGTCCTCACCATCCTCCCCTTCTTGAAATGAAGTTGTCCTCGACGAAAGCTCATCTTCCTCACCCAAATAAGGCTTCAAATCTGCAATGTTAAAAGTGGGACTAACCCCAAAATCTGCAGGTAGCTCAAGTTTATATGCATTATCATTTATTTTCTCTAACACCTTAAAAGGACCATCAGCACGTGTCATTAGCTTTGATTTGCGAAAATTAGGAAATCTATCCTTACACAAATGTAACCAAACAAGACCTCCAGGTGCAAACACAACATGTTTTCTACCCTTATCTCCAGCAAGTTTATATTTAGCATTCATACGCTCAATGTTTTCCTTAGTTAACTCATGCATTTTTAAATCAATTCGGCACGTTCTTTAGCATCAAAATTAACCTTCTCCGAAGATGGAAGAGGCAACAAATCAATAGGTGCACGAGGTAGGAAACCATACACAATTTCAAAAGGGCACATCTTAGTAGTAGAACGCAATGAATGATTATAAGCAAATTCAATATGAGGCAAGCATTCTTCCCACATTTTCTTATTATTCTTCAAAACAGTCCTAAGCATAGTAGACAATGTTCTATTGACTACTTCAGTTTGTCCATCAGTTTGGGGGTGACAAGTAGTACTAAAAAACAGTTTAGTCCCCAACTTCGCCCATAAACATCTCCAAAAGTGGCTAAGAAACTTAGTATCACGATCAGAAACAATAGTATTTGGCACACCATGCAAGCGAATAATTTCACGAAAGAACAAATCAGCAACATTAACAACATCATCGCTTTTATGACATGGTATAAAGTGTGCCATTTTCGAGAACCTATCAACGACAACAAATATGCTATCCCTCCCCTTCTTTGTTCGAGGTAAACCTAAAATAAAGTCCATAGATATATCCTCCCAAGGAACACTAGGTACAGGCAAAGACATATATAAACCATGAGGATTGAGTCGTGACTTAGCTCTTTGACATGTAGTGCAGCGAGCAACAAAACGCTCAACATCTCGTCTCAACTTTGGCCAAAAGAAATGTGTAGCAAGTATATCCTCCGTCTTCTTAACGCCAAAATGTCCCATTAATCCTCCTCCATGCGCCTCCTGCAACAACAAAATATGAACGGAGCTAGCTGGAATGCATAGCTTGTTAGCACGAAACACAAATCCATCGTTAAGAACGAACTTGTTCCAAGTTCTCCCTTCCTTACAATTCTGCAATACATCTTTAAATTCAGCATCATGCACATATTGATCTTTGATGGTCTCCAAACCAAATGTTTTAAAGTCAAGTTGTGAAAGCATAGTATAACTCCGAGACAATGCATTAGCAATAACATTTTCTTTACCCTTCTTGTGTTTAATGACATAAGGGAAAGTCTCAATGAATTCAACCCATTTAGCATGTCTACGGTTCAGTTTTGCTTGACTTTTAATGTGTTTCAAAGATTCATGATCAGAATGTATAACAAATTCCTTGGGCCATAAATAATGTTGCCATGTTTCTAAGGTCCGAACAAGAGCATATAATTCTTTATCATAAGTAGAATAGTTCAGACTAGGCCCACTCAATTGTTCAGAAAAGTATGCAACAGGTTTGCCATCTTGTAATAACACACCTCCTAATCCTATTCCACTAGCATCAGATTCAAGCTCAAAAGTCTTATGAAAATCAGGAAGTTGGAGTAAAGGAGCATGTGTCAACTTATCTTTCAATATATGAAGGCTTCTTCCTGTGCGGTACCCCAAACAAAAGGCACATCCTTCTTTGTAAGCTCGTTGAGAGGTGCGGCAATGGTGCTGAAATCTCTCACAAAACACCTATAGAAACCAGTGAGGCCAAGGAAACTCCTCACTTGTGTGACCGTTTTGGGCTGCGACCAACTCTCAATAGCTTCAATCTTGGCTTTATCAACTTCAATTCCCTGTGCAAAAGGTGCACTTTCCAATGTTACCAAACAAACATGCATCATGTAGAGCAATAAAAACAGCACGTAAATGTTCCAAATGTTCCTCCAAAGATTTGCTATAAATCAATATGTCATCAAAGTAAACTACCACAAATCTTCCAATGAAAGCACGTAAAACTTCGTTCATTAATCTCATGAAAGTACTAGGTGCATTAGTTAACACAAAAGGCATGACTAACCACTCATATAATCCAAACTTAGTTTTAAATGATGTTTTCCATTCATCTCCCAAATTCATACGAATTTGATGGTATCCACTACGCAAATCAACTTTGGAGAATATTGTAGAGCCACTCAATTCATCAAGCATATCATCTAGCCTAGGAATAGGATGACGATAACGAATAGTAATATTATTAATGCCTCTACAATCAACGCACATACGCGACGTACCATCCTTTTTTGGCACTAAAATGATAGGAACATCACAAGGACTAAGGGATTCGCGTATATAACCTTTGTCGAGCAGTTCTTATACATGACGCATAATCTCCTTTGTCTCCTCTGGATTGGTACGGTATGGTGCACGGTTGCGTAATGATGCACCAGGAATTAAGTCAATTTGATGCTCAATCCCTCGAATAGGTGGTGATCCCGGTGGCACGTATTGTGGAAAGACGTCAGCAAACTCCTGCAAAATGTTAGTGACAGCAGGAGGCAAAGAGGAAGGCACGTCCTTGAATGAAAATAATGCATCTTTGCACACAAAAGCATAGCAAACAGATTTGCTAAAATCTAAATCATCAATATTAGATTTGGTGGCAAGTAAACATGCACTTTTAAATTTAATTTCAGAAGCAACACTAGATGGTTTATTACTAGGCTTCATTTGTTGCTCAAATTCTTTTGCCACAATCTGATTTCACTTTTATTTTTCTCCTATTTTGCTTTATTGGCTCTATTAATATCATCTTTCAAAATGGAATCAGGAGTCATAGGAAGCAAAGTAATATTTGTATCCATATGAACAAGAGTATCCTGATTGTTTCTACCATGGTGTATAGAATTTTTATCAAATTGCCATGGTCTACCAAGTAATAAGGAACATGCTTGCATAGGTACCGCATCACAATCAACATAATCAGCATATGTAGAGATACTGAAATGCACATGAACAGTACGTGTTACCTTAACCTTGCCGCTATTGTTGAATCATTGGATGTAGTAAGGATGTGGATGTGGTCTTGTGGTGAGAGATAGATTCTCCACCATCTCCATGTTAGCCAAGTTATTGCAGCTCCCTCCATCTATGATGACGCGAACAGAACGTTCCTTCACAACTCCCTTTGTATGGAACAAATTATGCCTCTGATTTTGCTCAGCTTGTGTAACCTGCACACTCAAAACACGTTGAGCAACTAAACATTCATACCTGTCAGCATCTTCAGCAGCCATGTATTGCGTCTCATGATCACAATCCTATCCACCATGTTCTTCATGTGTAATAAGAGCCAAAGTATCCTCATCATAGTCACTAGCGGACTCATACCCACCATCCTTAGTAGCAATCATCACACGCTGAGATTTGCATTCTCTCACAAAATGTCCTCTTCCCTTACAACGACGACAAATAATATCACTTGTGTGCCCTGTTGATGCCATGGAAGAAGAAGAGCTCTGCGCAGGCCCGGCAGGTGTGCTCTTGGCAGATAGTGGTGGTTGTGCCTACTTTCTTGTATCACGGCTGGAGGTGGCACCTGATGGAGATGCTGGTGCAGTGGAAGTAGAGGATGCATGTGGTGTGCATGATGAAGATCGACCTGTAGAAAAGTTAGTTCGCGCCAATGTCTGTCGATCCTGCACTTCACGTTCAGCTTTCAAGCAAGATGGAATAAACAGTGATATTAGTATACTCCTTATACTCTAGAATGGTCTGAATCTCTCTATTTAATCCACCCATAAAACATGCAAGCATAGCTTCATTCTCCTCAACAATACCACATCTAATCATGTCAGTTTGTAATTCCTGATAATATTCTTCTATAGAATTTTTTCCTTGTCTTAAACGCTGCAATTTTTGAAGTAATTCACGTTGATAATATGGTGAAACCCAACGAGTACGCATAGCAATTTTCAAAGCAGCCCAAGTAGTTGGAATAGGATATAATCTACAATGTTCAGACCACCAAACACATGCGAAGCTAGTGAAAGCACAAACAGCAGCAGGAACACGTCTCTCCTCGGGATATTGTAAACATGTAAAACGTTGTTCAGTTTCTAACTCCCAAGTAAGATATATATCAGCAACATATCTACCCTCAAATGGTGGAATATTCAATTTCAGTTTAGGAAGATGGTCATGATCTCGTACCTCATATGGTGGTGCAGCCCTACCGTTGCGATGATATACCTGAGGACGACCTGGTGGTGGTGGTGCTGATGGTTGCACGTAGTTCTGATTTTGATCAATCTCATCCTCGTAATGGTCCTCCACCTCTGCAGTAGCAGCAGGAGCTACAGAAGCATCAACAACGACACCAGAATTTTGCCCAAGTTCAATGGGAACACGTTGTGCTCGTCCCACTTGATTGGGAAGGCGACGTTGTTGTTGTTGTTGTTGTAGAGGTGCGTTAGGTGCAGCCGGTGGTGGTGGTGGAATACACACGAGCAATTCATTAAACTTGTTATCGAGCTTTGTTTCGAACATCTTCTCCATGCCATCTATCTTCTCCATGGCCTCTTCAAATCTGTTTAGCACATCTTGCACCTGTCAACTCATCATTTGCTGAAATTTATCATGCAACTCCTTATTCGTAATATTCTCGCAGTCAGTCTCGCCGGCTTGTGATCCTTCCATGGTTAGCAGCAATAGAAACACACAAGAATATGATCCTACAGACTACAAACAAGAGATGGTGGTGGGTGTCACAAATCCGTCAAGCAAATCTCAAATTCTTACCAGTTCTTACCCAGCAGTAGGCGGTGATCGGCAATCGTCGTAGTCAAAACTCTCAAAGCTTGGATAAAGCGATTACTAGGGAGAGTCAAACACACGACGTAGATGTATGTGGAGTTGGGAAGGCTTATAATATGGTAGCAAAAATGGTCAGCAATAATCAATTCAAAGATGCAAAGTTGAATAAACGCTCAACGACGGTACTGTGCTGGTCCTAGACTAGACCGTGCTAGAGATGTGAGCCTAAAACACTAACAAAATCACGGCGCTGCACGTAAACAAGGGAGGAGCACGCTCTAAATTTTTTACTTTTTTTCTCTTTTTTTTTACTTTTTTTCCTCTTTTTTTTGCTCCGCAATAATTTTTTTTCGAAAAAGTCTACAAATGGTCTAAAAACTGCCTAGCCAGAATTTTCCAGACTTAGTTTTTTTTTAGTTTGTAACTATTTTTCTACTGCTGGTAGCACGGAATTTTGGGAGTCCTACTCTGTCACGACTCGAAGTATCGCGTGATCTGGAACTCAAAAACAAATCAACAAATATTGGACTCGGACTAGGACTGGTACCGGAGATGAATGTGGTGGAACTCGGACTGGTGGCGGCGATGAATCTGCTGGAACTCGGACTAGTGGTTGTATATGGCGATGGTATATCTGGACTTGGATTGGTGGTGGTATATGGCGATGGTATATGCGGACTCGGATTGGTGGTTGTATATGGCGATGGTATATGTGGACTCGGAATGGTGGTTGCATATGGCAGCGGCGATGTATATGGTGGGGTGGTGGTATATGGCAAAGATGATGACGATGGTGCAGCGGCGGTGTGACAACCTGTGAACAGAACTCGAAACTCTAAGGGACTAGACGCTAAGACCAGCAACTCAACACGACGATGCAACCGCAAATTCAACAAAGCAAAACTCTAAAAAGACTATGCAAAGGCTCAGATTGGTTCGGATATGATGAACTAACCCTATTTTTTTGGCTTTTTTCGTGGACTGTAGGTATGAAGAACAGACTCGATCTAAACTACGAAAAACTGTAAAATCTCACTGAGCAACCTGGAAATCTGATACCACTTGATAGAGGCGAAGGTGTCCCGATGTTTCGATGAGATAGATATCGTTTTCTGTGGGAGTCGACTTTGACGATCCGACTACGAACGTGCGAAGACGTCGCACCTTAGCAATCGCTAAACCAACTTCCGAGGGTTATTGACCATGACGGAGCACGATCAACCTGACCACGAGGGTCTATTTCCTACGAGCAAACAAAGAACAAGCAAGAAACTAAGATTGCAATCTGGATATTGCGAATTAAAGAGGAAAGCTTTATTAATGAAGGTGGGGTTTTATGACGTCTTGGTCTGGTCGTTGGACACAAACGAAGTACGCGAAGTTGCAGCTATGGCAAACTTTTAATCTAAACAAAACCCAAAGTCTAAACGATACCCTAAGGGCTGTATATATGGAGGAAGAGGGGGGAATTTCGTGGCCCTTGGAGGAGGGGTCCGAAACCAACCCTAACTCTTGTTTCCCCACACATACGGACTCTAAAAACAGCCTATACTTAAGTATTTCGAAAATACATGGGCCTGGCCCAATAATAAGATGACGCGGCACCTAGAATAGCCTCTGGACGAAATTTATGAAGTGGCATCTTGTATATTTCGTCCAAGGCTTCATGCACTCCTTATGATGGCTTCAAAGTCCTGAAATCATCACTTGTAACTCCGTTCTTGATCCCCTTGCGCATGCCATCCTCTCCATGCTTGAACTTGCTCCAAGGTTCATCTTTCTTGTCCAAGCTAGGCCCTTCATTTGTAAGCAAAACAAATGTATCCAATTTAGGCAGCATCATATTCTCATGAACATTAGAATCATTACCAAGAAACGAAAGTACTTGATAATTCAATTGCCGTGTGTGAGCTCTAGTAATTGGTCCAATATGTATAGCAGCAGGGGTTGTGGGTGTAACAATGGTATTGATTTCCTCACCAGGTTTAGTGCTATGATTAAGGTTACTAGTTGATTGATTCAAATCATATATTTTAGATAGTTCATTCATATGAAATGGCCGGTGCATGGATGACTCAATTTTGTTCCATTGTTTTTAAATGGATAAACTAGTGAATGTGCATTATTTGGACAAGGCGGCTTTCATGGATGGAAATGCCGACGAAGGGGAGGAGGCCATGGTTTTTGACACAAGCCTGAGCTATGATGATATTGTCGTGAAAGTGAGAAGCGTCCTCAATTGGATTAACCCAAGTGATGGTGTTAAGCTTATTGGGTGATATGATGTGGGAGTGGGAGTAAAATCCTGATTAAAGAGTATGCCCATCACCTCTCAATTGCATTGGGATGTGTATAAGGAGAAAGTTGAGGGATCACAAGACAAGTCACTTGAGTTATTTGCCACAAAGGTTGAAGTTCCTCGGCCACTACTCGACTTGAACCGGAATGTGTCCTCCCCAATAAATGATGTTTTCATGGTGTATGATCACAATGCGGCTAGCCAACCACCAAGTAGCCAACCAAATGAAGAGGACATCAATGCTAGAGCCATAGTTCTTCTAGGTGATGATCATGTTGGAGATGAGGCCGTTGCTCATGTTGATGAACATGTAAATGTTCATGTTGATGAAGATGCCATTGCTCATGTTGATGGAGATGCTATTGCTCAAGATGATGTGTATGCGGAAGAAGAAGAGATGTATTACAATCCCAATGGTGACTTGGATGTCATTGTGCATCAACAAGACATGGACCGTAACCTCCCTTATAGTCGTATGTGTAGGTATGAGTCAGATGATGAGGGTCCATCGGAAGAATTGGATGATGATGGATTCATGCCACAAGAAAATCAAATTCACAAGAAGGTCAATGGCAAGGAAAGAGGACCCTCTTTGTTTCGTGATCTTAGTCTTGCAGACAAGGCCGTTGTTGATGGTGGCATGAGGTTGGGCTTGGTCGAACCATCACCTTGCCCGAGGATGGGTGATCCAAGGCCACCGGGTGAGGATGAGAATGCTCATTTAAAGAAAGGGATCAAGTTTGGTTGTTTGCAAGAGTTTAAGATATGGTTGAATGACTACGCCATTCGGAACCATAGGCCGTTCGTTGTTGGTCATTCCAACCAAAATTTGCGCTACACCATCAAATGTGACAAATAAGGTTGTCCATGGAAGAAAGATCAAGGAAACCGGGCAATGGGAGTTGAAGAGTTGTGTGGCCACCCACGAGTGCATACCACCGGAGAAAGCGGACCGAAGCAAGGGACACTGCCAACTCGCGTCCGAGTATCTAGGATACAAATTGTTGAATGAGATATCCCATGATCCAACTATGAAGGTGAAGTTCCTCATGAGTTTGGTCTTTGAACGATTCGGGTACCCGGTCAAGTGTGGAAAGGTGTGGATGGCCAAGGCAAACGCTATAAGGATGTTGCATGGTGATTATGTCACCCCGTACAATATTCTTCCAAGAATGTTGGGAGCCATTGCTCATAGGAACCTGGGCATGCGCCATAGGGTCGAGTCAATCGAGGGGGTGTTTCATCGAGCTTTTTGGAGCTTTGGGCAATGCATCGATGCATTTAGGAATTGCCGCCCCATCTTGTCAATTGATGGCACATTCTTGACTGGAAAGTACAAGGGCATGTTGATGGTAGCAATGGCCCACTCATCCAATGGCAATGTGTTGCCAGTGGCATTTGCGTTGGTGCCTTCCGAGCACGATGATACTTGGGAGTGGTTTTATGGATCATGTGAGGACGAAGGTGATTGGCCCCAAAAGAGAGGTGTGCATTATATCAGATCGCCATCATGGGATTCTCAAAGCAATAGAAGTTGACATTCCAGGCTATCCAAAGCTCCAACACCGTTGGTGCATGAGGCATTTCGTGGCAAACTTTTACCGTGCATGCAAGAGTAAGGAGTTTTGCAAAGATCTTACCCATGTTTGTGTGGCATTCAACACCGACACATTCCAAAACCGCTATGACAAACTATTCAAGGTGTTGGAGAAGAACAAAGGAGGGAGAGAATTCTTGATAAGGCATTTTTCGGAGAAGCATAAGTGGTCACGTGCTTACGATGAAGGAGGTTTCCGATACGGAGACATGACAAGTAACATGGTGGAATGCTTCAACAACGTGCTCAAGGGTGTCCGTTCCTTGTCGGTCACTACAATAGTGAAATATACCTTCTTCAAGCTGAACGAGTATTTTCTGAGGCATTCTGAAGTGACGACCAAATGGATAGGTGAGAAAATGGAATTTCCCTTCAAAGTTTAGGATTGGTTGAAGCATCAAGCGCGCAAGTCTTGGCATCAGCAAATCATTAGTTTCAATGAAAAAGAACAAATCTACCAAGTCGATGAGCCAGGTGGCACAACAAGGGACGGCATGACGTACGGTGGAGTAGCATATGACGTGTGCCTCAAGACCCGGTGGTGTCAATGTGAGAGACCTCACAAGTATCATTTCCCTTGCTCGCATGTGATGACCGCCGCAAGGTTCAAAAACTTGAACGTATCCGATGGTACCGTCGTGTGGTTGCATGAGTTCACATTGGAATGAATGAGGTTGACATGGGCTCCTAGGTTTCATCCCTTCCTCGATCAGTCACAGTGGCCTGAGTATGATGGGCCACACATCGTCCCCGACCCCGAACTCATGGTGCCTACAAAGGGAAGAAGAAGGAGAAAGAAGAGGTTTAGGGGTGACATGGATGATCTAGATGGATACACCGGAATGAAACAATTTGGTAGCTCCCATTTCATGGAGGCACCGAACATCAATAGTTGTGGTCAATGTGACGAGCCGGGACACAATTTTAGGAAATGCACAAAAAAGCCACGGACCGATGCCAACATCCGGATCCCACTAGTCAAACTGGTGCTCAAAGAGGAGGTACCGGTGGCACACGAGGAAGTAGGAGTGGTAGTGGACGAGGAGGTAGGAGTGATGCACGTGGAGGACGGACGAATCTTGGCGGTAGTGGACGAGGAGACACTATTAGAGGGTGTGGGGGCGGTCGGGTACCAGTGGCCGTGGTCGTAGGACGAGAAGGGTTGATATAGGAAGGCCTATTGACATCTTGCTTAACCCAGATGGTTGAAATAATGTGAACGGTACTTACATTTATTGGCTTAATTCGGTCTTGTTATTTGTTTTTCTTGCATATATACATGTTATTTTACTTTACCAACTACCAATTTTTTCTTTATAGGCATGGCTTCTTCCGGTTCCATGACGAGGCCCTCGTGTGCTAACCGCGAGGACATGCCGGACAAGTGGACAGACGCCGAGTTGGATAAGGTGAAGGACAAAGATATGAGAACTCCATCATGTTGGTGTGGAGATGTTTGCAAAGTTAAGGTATCCACCGACCGCAAGAAATCATGGATGAAAGGAAGAAGATATTTTGTTTGTCCCAACTATGCCTATGATCATCCTCATCCAGCTCACGCCTATGATGTACCGCTGGTAAGTTGTTGAAATTCAAAGAGTATTCAACCCTACAACTTGAACCTATCTTACTAATGACCACATTTGTTCTTTATTCGTACGTAGTCACCGCCTCCACTTTGTAAGTATTCACATTGATAGATCAAGATATGCCAGAAGATGTTAAGAAAGATCAACATCGAGATTGTCGAAGGAGGCAGCAGATGTTTGAAGAAGCATTTCAAAGAGGCTTGGATGAAGAGCGTCGTGAAAAGGAGAGGATGGAGCGAAAGAAATGCGAGGAGGAGAGCGTGAAGGAAATATGCCCTAGAGGCAATAATAAAGTTATTATTTATTTCCTTATATCATGATAAATGTTTATTATTCATGCTAGAATTGTATTAACCGGAAACATAATACATGTGTGAATACATAGACAAATAGAGTGTCACTAGTATGCCTCTACTTGACTAGCTCATTGATCAAAGATGGTTAAGTTTCCTAACCATTGACATGGGTTGTCATTTGATTAACGGGATGATACAGGCTAAGGTGTCCCGATGTTTCGATGAGATGGTGGCTATCGTTTTCTGTGGGAGTCGACCTTGACGATCCGACTACGAACGTGCGAGACATCGCGCCTTAGCAATCGCTAAACCAACTTCCGAGGGTTATTGACCACGCCGGAGCACGATCAACCTAACCACGAGGGTCTGTTTCCTGTGAGCAAATGAAGAACAAGCAAGAAACTGAGATTCCAATCGGGATATTGCGAATATAAGATGAAAGCTTTATTGATCAAGGTGGGGTTCTGTGACGTCTTGGTCTGGTCGTTGGACACAAACGAAGTACGTGAAGTTGCAGCTATGGAGAACTTTTAATCTAAACAAAACCCAAAGTCTAAACGACGCCCTAAGGGTTGTATATATAGAGGAAGAGGGGGGAATTTCGTGGCCCTTGAGGGTGGGGTCCGAAACCAACCCTAACTCTTGTTTCCCCACACATACGGACTCTAAAAATAGCCTATACTTAAGTATTTCGAAATTACATGGGCATGGCCCATTAATAAGGTGACGCAGCACCTAGAATAGCCTATGGACGAATATTATGAAGTGGCATCTTGTATATTTCGTACAAGGCTTCATGCACTCCTTATGGCGGCTTCAAAGTCCTGAAATCATCACTTGTAACTCCGTTCTTGATCCCCTTGCGCATGCCATCAACTCCATGCGTGTTCTTGCTCCAATGTTCATCCTTCTCCAAGCTAGGCCCTTCATTTGTAAGCAAAACAAATGTATCCAATTTAGGCAGCATCATAATCTCATGAACATTAGAATCATTACCAAGAAACGAAAGTACCTGATAATTCAATTGGCGTGCGCGAGCTCTAGTAATTGGTCCAGTATATGTAACAGTAGGGGTTGTGGGTGTAACAATGGTATTGATGTCCTCATCATCCTCCCCTTCTTGAAATGAAGTCGTCCTCGATGAAAGCGCATCTTCCTCACCCAAATAAGGCTTCAAATCTGCAATGTTAAAAGTGGGACTAACCCCAAAATCTATAGGTAGCTCAAGTTTATATGCATTATCATTTATTTTCTCTAACACCTTAAAAGGACCATCAGCACGTGGCATTAGCTTTGATTTGCGCAGATTAGGAAATCTATCTTTACGCAAATGTAACCAAACAAGATCTCCAGGCGCAAACACAACATGTTTTCTACCCTTATCTCCAGCAAGTTTATATTTAGCATTCATACGCTCAATGTTTTCCTTAGTTAACTCATGCATTTTTAAAATCAATTCAGAACATTCTTTAGCATCAAAATTAACCTTCTCTAAAGATGGAAGAGGCAACAAATCAATAGGTGCACGAGGTAGGAAACCATACACAATTTCAAAAGGGCACATCTTAGTAGTAGAATGCAATGAACGATTATAAGCAAATTCAATATGAGGCAAGCATTCTTCCCACATTTTCTTGTTATTCTTCAAAACGGCCCTAAGCATAGTAGACAATGTTCTATTGACTACTTCAGTTTGTCCATCAGTTTGGGGGTGATAAGTAGTACTAAAAAGCAGCTTAGTCCCCAACTTAGCCCATAAACATCTCCAAAAGTGGCTAAGAAATTTAGTATCACGATCTGAAACAATAGTATTTGGCACACCATGTAAGCGAATAATTTCACGAAAGAACAAATCAGCAACATTAACAGCATCATCGCTTTTATGACATGGTATAAAGTGTGCCATTTTCGAGAATCTATCCACGACAACAAATATGCTATCCCTCCCCTTCTTTGTTCGAGGTAAACCTAAAACAAAGTCCATAGATATATCCTCCCAAGGAACACTAGGTACAGGCAAAGGCATATATAAACCATGAGGATTGTGTCGTGACTTAGCTCTTTGACATGTAGTGCAGCGAGCAACAAAACGCTCAACATCCCGTCTCATCTTTGGCCAAAAGAAATGTGTAGCAAGTATATCCTCCGTCTTCTTGATGCCAAAGTGTCCCATTAATCCTCCTCCATGCGCCTCCTGCAACAACAAAAGACGAACGGAGCTAGCTAGAATGCATAGCTTGTTAGCACGAAACACAAATCCATCGTTAAGAACGAACTTGTTCCAAGTTCTCCCTTCCTTACAATTCTGCAATACATCTTTAAATTCAGCATCATGAACATATTGATCTTTGATGGTCTCCAAACCAAATATTTTAAAGTCAAGTTGTGAAAGCATAGTATAACGACAAGACAAGGCATCAGCAATAACATTTTCTTTACCCTTCTTGTGTTTAATGACATAAGGAAAAGTCTCAATGAATTCAACCCATTTAGCATGTCTACGGTTCAGTTTTGCTTGACTTTTAATGTGTTTCAAATATTCATGATCAGAATGTATAACAAATTCCTTGGGCCATAAATAATGTTGCCATGTTTCTAAGGTCCGAACAAGAGCATATAATTCTTTATCATAAGTAGAATAGTTCAGACTAGGCCCACTCAATTTTTCAGAAAAGTATGCAACAGGTTTTCCATCTTGTAATAACACACCTCCTAATCCAATTCCACTAGCATCACATTCAAGCTCAAAAGTCTTATTGAAATTAGGAAGTTGGAGTAAAGGAGCATGTGTCAACTTATCTTTCAATACCGTGAAGACTTCTTCCTGTGCGGTACCCCAAACAAAAGGCACATCCTTCTTTGTAAGCTCGTTGAGAGGTGCAGCAATGGTGCTGAAATCTCTCACAAAACGCCTATAGAAACCAGCGAGGCCAAGGAAACTCCTCACTTGTGTGACCGTTTTGGGCTGCGGCCAACTCTCAATAGCTTCAATCTTGGCTTTATCAACTTCAATTCCCTGTGGAGTAACAACATAGCCAAGAAAAGATACTCGGTCGGTGCAAAAGGTGCACTTTCCAACGTTTCCAAACAAACGTGCATCACGTAGAGCAATAAAAACAGCACGTAAATGTTCCAAATGTTCCTCCAGAGATTTGCTACAAATCAATATGTCATCAAAGTAAACTACCACAAATCGTCCAATGAAAGCACGTAAAACTTTGTTCATTAACCTCATGAAAGTACTAGGTGCATTAGTTAACCCAAAAGGCATGACTAACCACTCATATAATCCAAATTTAGTTTTAAATGCTTTTTTCCATTCATCACCCAATTTCATACGAATTTGATGGTATCCACTACGCAAATCAACTTTGGAGAATATTGTAGAGCCACTCAATTCATCAAGCATATCATGTAGCCTAGGAATAGGATGATGATAACGAATAGTAATATTATTAATGCCTCTACAATCAACGCACATACGCGACGTACCATCCTTTTTCGGCACTAAAATGATAGGAACAGCACAATGACTAAGGGATTCGCGTATATAACCTTTGTCGAGCAGTTCTTGTACTTGACGCATAATCTCCTTCGTCTCCTCTGGATTGGTACGGTATGGTGCACGGTTGGGTAGCGAAGCACCGGGAATTAAGTCAATTTGATGATCAATCCCTCGAATAAGTGGTAATCCCGGTGGCACGTCTTGTGGAAAGACGTCAGCGAACTCCTGCAAAATGTTAGTGACAGCAGGGGGCAAAGAGGAAGGCATGTCCTCGAATGAAAATAATGCCTCTTTGCACACAAAAGCATAGCAAACAGATTTGCTAAAATCTAGCTCATCAATATCAGATTTGGTGGCAAGTAAACATGCACTTTTCAATTTAATTTCAGAAACAACAGTAGATGGTTTATTATTAGGCTTCATTTGGTGCTCAAATTCTTTTGCCACAATCTGATTTTCACTCTTATTTGTCTCCTGTTTTGCTTTATTAGCTCTATTAATATCATCTTTCAAAATGGAATCAGGAGTCATAGGAAGCAAAGTAATATTTTTATCATTATGAACAAGAGTATACTGATTGTTTCTACCATGGTGTACAGAATTTTTATCAAATTGCCATGGTCTACCAAGTAATAAGGAACATGCTTGCATAGGTACCACATCACAATCAACATACTCAGCATATGTAGAGATACTAAAATGCACACGAACAGTACGTGTTACCTTAACCTTGCCGCTGTTGTTGAACCATTGGATGTAGTAAGGATGTGGATGTGGTCTTGTGGTGAGAGATAGCTTCTCCACCATCTCCATGCTAGCCAAGTTATTGCAGCTCCCTCCATCTATGATCACGCGAACAGAACGTTCCTTCACAACTCCCTTTGTATGGAACAAATTATGCCTCTGATTTTGCTCAGCTTGTGTAACCTGCACACTCAAAACACGTTGAGCAACTAAACATTCATACCTGTCAGCATCTTCAGGAGCCATGTATTGCGCCTCATGATCAGAATCGTCTCCACCGTGTTCTTCACGTGTAATAAGAGCCAAAGTCTCCTCATCATAGTCACTAGCGGACTCATACCCACCATCCTCAGTAACAATCATCACACGCTTAGATGGGCATTCTCTCGCATAATGACCTCCACCCTTGCAACGTCGACAAATAATATCATGTGTTTGCCCTGTTGATGCCATGGATGAAGAAGAGCTCTTTGCAGGCCCAGAAGGTGTGCTCTTGGCAGATAGTGGTGATTGTGCCTGCTTTATTGTATCACGGTTGGAGGTGGCAGCCGACGGAATCGCCGGTGTAGCAGAACGTGTGGAAGTAGATGATGCACGTGGTGTCCATGATGAAGGTCGACCTGCAGAAAAGTTAGTCCACGCCAATGCCTGTCGATCCTGCACTTCACGTTCAGCTTTACAAGCAAGATGGAATAAACGAGTGATATTAGTATACTCCTTATACTCTAGAATCGTCTGAACCTCTCTATTTAATCCACCCATAAAACGTGCAAGCATAGCTTCATTCTCCTCAACAATACCACATCTAATCATGCCAGTTTGTAATTCCTGATAATATTCTTCTACAGAATTTTTTCCCTGTCTTAAGCGCTGCAATTTTTGAAGTAATTCACGTTGATAATATGGTGGAACCCAACGAGTAGGCATAGCAGTTTTCAAAGCAGCCCAAGTAGCCGGAATAGGATATAATCTACAATGCTCAAACCACCAAACACATGCAAAACTAGTGAAAGCACAAACAGCAGCAGGAACACGTCTCTCCTCGGGATATTGTAAACATGTAAATCGTTGTTCAGTTTCTAACTCCCAAGTAAGATATATATGAGGAACATATCTACCCTCAAATGGTGGAATATTCAATTTTAGTTTAGGGAGATGGTCATGATCTCGTACCGGAGGGTGAGCCCTACCATTGCCATTATTTGCATGTGGACGACCTGGTGGTTGCTGTGCTGGTGGTGGCACGTAGTTTTGATTTTGATCAACCTCATCCTCATAATCTCCCACATAATCATCCTCCTCCACATCAGCAGTAGGAGCCACAGAAGTATCAACAACAGCACCAGCAGTTTGGCCCGACTGAAGAGGGACACGGCTCGCTCGGCGGAGGGCTGTTTCCCGACGTGGAGGTAGTCGGTGTTGTTGCTGTTGTTGCAGAGGTGCGGCAGGAGCAGCCGGTGGTGGTGGTGGAAAACGCGAAAGCAATTCAGCAAACTTGTTATCGAGCTTTGTTTCAAATGTCTTCTCCATGCCATCTATCTTCTCCATGGCCTCTTCAAATCTGTTTATCACATCTTGCACCTGTCCACTCATCATTTGCTGAAACGTATCATGAAGCTCCTTGTTCGTCAAGTTCTCCCAGTCAGTCTCGTCGGCTTGTGATCTTGGCGTGGTTAGCAGCAATAGAAACACACAAGAATATGATCCTACAGACTACTAACAAGTGGTGGTGGTGGCGTGTGTCACAAATCCGTCAAGCAAATCTCAAATTCTTACCAGTTCTTACCCAGCAGCAGGCGGTGATCGGCAACCGTTGTAGTCAAAACTCTCAAAAGCCTGGATAGAGCGATTGCCAGGGAGAGTCAAACGCACGACGTAGATGTATGTGGAGCTGGGAAGGCTTATAGTATGGTAGCAAAAAGGGTCAGCAATAATCAATTCAGTGATGCAAAGTTGAATAAACACTCAACAACGATACTGTGCTGGTAGGCTAGACCGTGCTAGAGACGCGAGCCTAGAGCACTAACAAAATCACGGCGCTGCACATAAATAAGGGAAAAGCACACTCTGGAACTCTTTTTTTTTTCTCTTTTTTGCGCTCCTTTTTTTTGTGCTCCTCTTTTTTTTTGCGAAAAATCACTATAATGGCGAGTGTCTCAAAACTCTTCCCTCGTCAAACTGATAGGATGGGCACGAAATTTTTTTTTCACTTTTTTCGGAAATCAGGGTAGCGACGACGAAAAAGTGCGACAAAAAATCACTATGATGGCACGTGGCTCAAAAGACTCGGAAAAGCCTAAAAATAGGATAGGGAAAAAAATTTGCCCGTGAAAATTTTGGCCTAAAAACTGCCCGGGGGTCTCCAGACTCTTTTTTTTTCGAGACCTACGCAGGCAAGGAAACACGAATCAGAATTTAGATTGATCTCAAGAACAAACCTAATATGAGAAGAACTCGGATTGGTGGTGGATATATGGTTGTGGTATATGGCAGCGGTGGTGGTATATGGTATTGGTGGTGGTATATGGATACGGATTGGTGGTGGTATATGGATATGGATTCAGAGCGGTGGCGGATAAGCAAAAGTGGTAGATGGGCGATGATGATGGTGCGGCGGCGGCGTGACAACTTATGACCAGAACTCGAAACTCTAAAAGACTAGACTCTAAGACCAGCAACTTGACACGACGATGCAACCGCAAATTCAACAAAGCAAAAACCCTAAAAAGATTATGCAAAGGCTCAGATTGGTTCGGATATGATGAGCTAACCCTAATTTTTTTCTGGCTTTTTCATGGACTGTAGGTATGAAGAACAGACTCGATCTAATCTACGAAAAACTGTAAAATCTCACCGAGCAACCTAGAAATCTGATACCATTTGATAGAGGCTAAGGTGTCCCGATGTTTCGATGAGATGGTGGCTATCGTTTTCTGTGGGAGTCGACCTTGACGATCCGACTACGAACGTGCGAGACGTCGCGCCTTAGCAATCGCTAAACCAACTTCCGAGGGTTATTGACCACGCTGGAGCACGATCAACCTAACCACAGGGTCTGTTTCCTGCGAGCAAACGAAGAACAAGCAAGAAACTGAGATTGCAATCGGGATATTGCGAATATAAGATGAAAGCTTTATTGATCAAGATGGGGTTCTGTGACGTCTTGGTCTAGTCGTTGGACAAAAACGAAGTACGCGAAGTTGCAGCTATGGCGAACTTTTAATCTAAACAAAACCCAAAGTCTAAACGATGCTCTAAGGGCTGTATATATGGAGGAAGAGGGAGGAATTTCGTGGCCCTTGAGGGTGGGGTCCGAAACCAACCCTAACTCTTGTTTCCCCACACATACGGACTCTAAAAATAGCCTATACTTAAGTATTTCGAAATTACATGGGCCTGGCCCATTAATAAGGTGACGCAGCACCTAGAATAGCCTATGGACAAATATTATGAAGTGGCATCTTGTATATTTCGTCCAAGGCTTCATGCACTCCTTATGGCGGCTTCAAAGTCCTGAAATCATCACTTGTAACTCCGTTCTTGATCCCCTTGCGCATGCCATCAACTCCATGCGTGTTCTTGCTCCAATGTTCATCCTTCTCCAAGCTAGGCCCTTCATTTGTAAGCAAAACAAATATATCCAATTTAGGCAGCATCATAATCTCATGAACATTAGAATCATTATGTCGGGGGGTGCTGATCCACCAACACCTATGGGGACAGGGCCCCTTTCGGTTCGGTGGGAGGCGGAGAGCGCACAAAGAGCGGATCGAGGCAGTACACGCGGGCGATTTTACCCAGCTTCGGGCCGCACGGATGCGTAAAACCCTACTGCTGCTTGTTTGTGTGTATTGAATCTTTGCTCAGGAGCGATCGACGCTACCAGACTGAGCGTGGGAGTGTTTCTGGTGTCTCGAATGAGCCGAACCGGCCAAACCCCCTCTACGTTGCGCCTGGGCCTCCTTTTATACTTTCAAGGGGTCACCGACAGGTGGCAACGTAGACTAGAAGGGTAAAAATAGAAAAGGATGCGGTAGGTGCAGCTACCGCTAATGTGGATACAGTGCATCCTACCTAACTCTGACGGCAGGGGACAAGGGCATTAAATGCCTGTCTGAGTCTCCTAAACAGTGCAAAAGGTGACCGTTAGGAGCGCCACCGTTTGCCACGATGGGCTTCTCTTCATCTCCGCTTGCCACCACGTACCCCTAGCTGCACGGCCTCCTGCCACGTGTGCTTGGGAGAGTCCTAGAGCGACACGTTAGCAGGTGTGCTGGAGCGCGGGCACGAAGTGGGGGTTTCCCGCGGCAAGCTCCGTGCCGCGGCCGTCGTCTTGTCGTGTCCGGAAGCTTGTCGCTCGCCGGATCTTGCCGGGACGCAGGGCGCGTCGCGGCAAGCTTTCTTGGTATGCCTTGAGTGGCCTTCCCGGCAAGATCCTCTTGCCGGGGTCTTGTCTCTTCCCGGCAAGATCCTGTTGCCGGGGCCTTGGTTGGCCTTCCCGGCAAGCTCCTCTTGCCGGGGCCTTGGCTCTTCCCGGCAAGATCCTCTTGCCGGGGCCTTGGTTGGCCTTCCCGGCAAGCTCCTCTTGCCGGGGCCTTGGTTTGTGTACTTTGTTCTTGAATGGTCTTCAAGGGAACCACGGAGAGTCTTGGCGGTCACCCGGCAAGCCTTGCCGCGGGGTGCTGCAACTGCCCGTGCACGAGTTCGGGATACTAGGGTACCCCTACTCTTGTACACCGACACATTACGAAGAAACAAAAGTACCTGGTAATTTAATTGGCGTGCGCGAGCTCTAGTAATTGGTCCAGTATATGTAACAGTAGGGGCTGTGGGTGTAACAATGGTATTGATGTTCTCATCACGGGATCACATCATTAGGAGAATGATGTGATTGTCTTGACCCATTCCGTTAGCTTAGCACTTGATCGTTTAGTTTGTTGCTATTGCTTTCTTCATGACTTATACATGTTCCTATGACTATGAGATTATGCAACTCCCGTTTACCGAAGGAAGACTTTGTGTGCTACCAAACGTCACAACGTAACTGGGTGATTATAAAGGTGCTCTACAGGTGTCTCCAAAGGTACTTGTTGGGTTGGCGTATTTCGAGATTAGGATGTCACTCCGATTATCAGAGAGGTATCTCTGGGCCCTCTCGGTAATGCACATCACTTAAGCCTTGCAAGCATTGCAACTAATGAGTTAGTTGCGGGATGATGTATTACGGAACGAGTAAAGAGACTTGCTAGTAACGAGATTGAAATAGGTATTGAGATACCGACGATCGAATCTCGGGCAAGTAACATACCGATAACAAAGGGAACAACGTATGTTGTTATGCGGTTTGACCGACAAAGATCTTCGTAGAATATGTAGGAGCCAATATGAGCATCCAGGTTCCGCTATTGGTTATTGACCGGAGACGTGCCTCGGTCATGTCTACATAGTTCTCGAACCCGTAGGGTCTGCACGCTTAACGTTACGATGACAGTTATATTATGAGTTTATATGTTTTGATGTACCGAAGGTTGTTTGGAGTTCAGGATGTGATCAAGGACATGACGAGGAGTCTCGAAATGATCGAGACATAAAGATTGATATATTGGAAGCCTATATTTGGATGTCGGAAGTGTTCTGGGTGAAATTGGGATTTTACCGGAGTACCGGGAGGTTACCGGAACCCCCCGGGGGCTTAATGGGCCTACATGGGCCTTAGTGGAAATAGAGGGCGGCAAGGGAAGTGTGGGGCACCCCCCCCCCCAAGGCCCAAACCAAATTGGTTTAGGGCAAGGGGGCCGGCCCCCTCTTTCCTTCTTCCCCTCTTTCTTTCATTCTCCCGAATCCTATTCCAACTAGGAAAGCGGGGGAGTCCTACTCCCGGTGGGAGTAGGAATCCTCCTGGCGCGCCCTCTCCCTGGCCGACCGCACCCCCTTGCTCCTTTATATACAGGGAAAGGGGGCACCCCATAGACACAACAGTTGATCTCTTGATCTCTTAGCCGTGTGCGGTGCCCCCCCTCCATCATAGTCCACCTCGATAATACTGTAGCGGTGCTTAGGCGAAGCCCTGTGTCGGTAGAACATCAACATCGTCACCACGCCGTCGTGCTGACGAAACTCTCCCTCAACACTCCGCTGGATCGGAGTTCGAGGGACATCATCGGGCTGAACGTGTGCTGAACTCGGAGGTGTCGTACGTTCGGTACTTGATCGGTTGGATCGTGAAGACGTACGACTACATCAACCGCGTTGTGCTAACGCTTCCGCTTTCGGTCTACGAGGGTACGTAGACAACACTCTCCCTTCTCGTTGCTGTGCATCACCATAATCTTGCGTGTGCGTAGGAAATTTTTGAAATTACTACGTTTCCCAAAAGTGGCATCTGAGCCTGGTTTTATGCGTAGATGTCATATGCACGAGTAGAACACAAGGGAGTTGTGGGCGATATAAGTCATACTGCTTACCAGCATTTCATACTTTGGTTTGGGGGTATTGTTGGATGAAGTGGCCCGGACCGACATTACGCGTACGCTTACGCGAGACTGGTTCTACCGACGTGCTTTGCACACAGGTGGCTGACGGGTGTCGGTTTCTCCAACTTTAGTTGAACCGAGTGTGGCTACGCCCGGTCCTTGCGAAGGTTAAAACAGCACCAACTTGACAAACTATCATTGTGGTTTTGATGCATAGGTAAGAACGGTTCTTGCTAAACCCGTAGCAGCCACGTAAAACTTGCAACAACAAAGTAGAGGACGTCTAACTTGTTTTTGCAGGGCATGTTGTGACGTGATATGGTCAAGGCATGATGCTAAATTTTATTGTATGAGATGATCATGTTTTGTAACCGAGTTATTGGCAACTGGCAGGAGCCACATGGTTGTCGCTTTATTGTATGCAATGCAATCGCCCTGTAATGCTTTACTTTATCACTAAGCGGTAGCGATAGTCGTGGAAGCATAAGATTGGCGAGACAACAACGATGCTACGATGGAGATCAAGGTGTCGCGCCGGTGACGATGGCGATCATGATGGTGCTTCGGAGATGGAGATCACAAGCACAAGATGATGATGGCCATATCATATCACTTATATTGATTGCATGTGATGTTAATCTTTTATGCATCTTATCTTGCTTTGATTGACGGTAGCATTATAAGATGATCTCTCACTAAATTATCAAGGTACAAGTGTTCTCCCTGAGTATGCACCGTTGCGAAAGTTCTTCGTGCTGAGACACCACGTGATGATCGGGTGTGATAGGCTCTACGTTCAAATACAACGGGTGCAAAACAGTTGCACACGCGGAATACTCAAGTTAAACTTGACGAGCCTAGCATATAACAGATATGGCCTCGGAACACGGAGACCGAAAGGTCGAGCGTGAATCATATAGTAGATATGATCAACATAGTGATGTTCACAGTTGATACTACTCCATCTCACGTGATGATCGGACATGGTTTAGTTGATATGGATCACGTGATCACTTAGAGGATTAGAGGGATGTCTATCTAAGTGGGAGTTCTTAAATAATATGATTAATTGAACTTAAATTTATCATGAACTTAGTACCTGATAGTATCTTGCTTTTCCATGTTGATTGTAGATAGATGGTCCGTGATGTTGTTCCATTGAATTTAATGCGTTCCTTGAGAAAGCAAAGTTGAAAGATGATGGTAGCAATTACACGGACTGGGTCCGTAACTTGAGGATTATCCTCATTGATGCACAGAAGAATTACGTCCTGGAAGCACCGCTGGGTGCCAGGCCTGCTGCTGGAGCAACACCAGATGTTATGAACGTTTGGCAGAGCAAAGCTGATAACTACTCGATAGTTCAATGTGCCATGCTTTACGGCTTAGAACCGGGTCTTCAACGATGTTTTGAACGTCATGGATCATATGAGATGTTCCAAGAGTTAAAGTTAATATTTCAAGCAAATGCCCGGATTGAGAGATATGAAGTCTCCAATAAGTTTTATAGCTGCAAGATGGAGGAGAATAGTTCTCTCAGTGAACATATACTCAAAATGTCTGGGTATCATAATCACTTGACTCAATGGGAGTTAATCTTCCTGTTGATAGTGTCATTGACAGAGTTCTTCAATCACTGCCACCAAGCTACAAAAGCTTCATGATGAACTATAATATGCAAGGGATGAATAAGACTATTCCCGAGCTCTTCGCGATGCTAAAGGCCGCGGAGGTAGAAATCAAGAAGGAGTATCAAGTGTCGATGGTCAATAAGACCACCAGTTTCAAGAAAAAGGGCAAAGGGAAGAAGAAGGGGAACTTCAAGAAGAACAGCAAACAAGTTGCTACTCAGGAGAAGAAACCCAAGTCTGGACCTAAGCCTGAGACTGAGTGCTTCTACTGCAAGCAGACTGGTCACTGGAAGCGGAACTGCCCCAAGTATTTGGCGGATAAGAAGGATGGCAAAGTGAACAAAGGTATATGTGATATACATGTTATTGATGTGTACCTTACTAATGCTTGCAGTAGCACCTGGGTATTTGATACTGGTTCTGTTGCTAACATTTGCAACTCGAAACACGGGCTACAGATTAAGCAAAGATTGGCTAAGGACGAGGTGACGATGCGCGTGGGAAATGGTTCCAAAGTCGATGGGATCGCAGTCGGCACGCTACCTCTACATCTACCTTCGGGATTAGTATTAGACCTAAATAATTGTTATTTGGTGCCAGCGTTGAGCAAGAACATTATATCTGGATCTTGTTTGATGTCAGATGGTTATTCATTTAAATCAGAGAATAATGGTTGTTCTATTTATATGAGTAATATCTTTTATGGTCATGCACCCTTGGAGAGTGGTCTATTTTTACTAAATATCGATAGTGGTGATACACATATTCATAATATTGAAGCCAAAAGATGCAGAGTTGATAATGATAGTGCAACTTATTTGTGGCACTGCCATTTAGGTCATATCGGAATAAAACGCATGAAGAAACTCCATACTGATGGACTTTTGGAACCACTTGATTATGAATCACTTGATACTTGCGAACCGTGCCTCATGGGCAAGATGACTAAAACGCCGTTCTCCGGAACTATGGAGAGAGCAACGGATTTGTTGGAGATCATACATACAAATGTATGTGGTCCAATGAATGTTGAGACTCGTGGCGGATATCGTTATTTTCTCACCTTCATAGATGATTTAAGCAGATATGGGTATATCTACTTAATGAAACATAAGTCTGAAACATTTGAAAAGTTCAAAGAATTTCAGAGTGAAGTTGAAAATCATCGTAACAAGAAAATAAAGTATCTACGATATGATCATGGAGGAGAATATTTGAGTTATGAGTTTGGTCTTCATTTGAAACAATGTGGAAGAGTTTTGCAACTCACGCCACCCGTAACACCACAGCGTAATGGTGTGTCCGAACATCGTAATCGTACTTTACTAGATATGGTGCGATCTATGATGTCTCTTACTGATTTACTGCTATCATTTTGGGGTTATGCTTTAGAGACGGCCACATTCACCTTAAATAGGGCACCATCGAAATCGGTTGAGACGACGCCTTATGAACTATGGTTTGGTAAGAAACCAAAGTTGTCATTTCTGAAAGTTTGGGGCTGCGATGCTTATGTGAAAAAGCTTCAACCTGATAAGCTCGAACCCAAATCGGAGAAATGTGTCTTCATAGGATACCCAAAGGGGACTGTTGGGTACACCTTCTATCACAGATCCGAAGGCAAGACTTTTGTTGCCAAATTTGGATTTTTTCTAGAGAAGGAGTTTCTCTCGAAAGAAGTGACTGGGAGGAAAGTAGAACTTGATAAGGTAAATGTACCTGCTCCCTTATTAGGAAGTAGTTCATCACATAAAATGGTTTCTGCGACACCTACACCAATTAGTGAGGAAGTTAATGATGATGGTCATGAAACTTTAGATCAAGTTGTTACTGAACCTCGTAGGTCAACCAGAGTAAGATCCGCACGAGAGTGGTACGGTAATCCTGTTCTAGAAGTTATGTTACTAGACCATGACGAACCTACAAACTATGAAGAAGCGATGGTGAGCCCAGATTCCGCAAAATGGCTTGAAGCCATGAAATCTGAGATGGGATCCATGTATGAGAACAAAGTATGGACTTTGGTTGACTTGCCCGATGATCGGCAAGCAATTGAGAATAAATGGATCTTCAAGAAGAAGACTGACGCTGACGGTAATATTACTGTCTACAAAGCTCGACTTGTCGCAAAAGGTTTTCGACAAGTTTAAGGGGTTGACTACGATGAGACCTTCTCACCCGTAGCGATGCTTAAGTCTGTCCGAATCATGTTAGCAATTGCCGCATTTTATGATTATGAAATTTGGCAGATGGATGTCAAAACTGCATTCCTGAATGGATTTCTGGAAGAAGAGTTGTATATGATGCAACCGGAAGGTTTTGTCGATCCAAAGGGAGCTAACAAAGTGTACAAGCTCCAGCGATCCATTTATGCACTGGTGCAAGCCTCTCGGAGTTGGAATAAACGCTTTGATAGTGTGATCAAAGCATTTGGTTTTATACAAACTTTTGGAGAAGCCTGTATTTACAAGAAAGTGAGTGGGAGCTCTGTAGCATTTCTGATATTATATGTGGATGACATATTACTGACTGGAAATGACATAGAATTTCTGGATAGCATAAAGGGATACTTGAATAAGAGTTTTTCAATGAAAGACCTCGGCGAAGCTACTTACATATTAGGCATCAAGATCTATAGAGATAGATCAAGACGCTTAATTGGACTTTCACAAAGCACATACCTTGACAAAGTTTTGAAGAAGTTCAAAATGGATCAGGCAAAGAAAGGATTCTTGCCTGTGTTACAAGGTGTGAAGTTGAGTAAGACTCAATGCCCGACCACTGCAGAGGATAGAGAGAAAATGAAAGATGTTCCCTATGCTTCAGCCATAGGCTCTATCATGTATGCAATGTTGTGTACCAGACCTGATGTGTGCCTTGCTATAAGTCTAGCAGGGAGGTACCAAAGTAATCCAGGAGTGGATCACTGGACAGCGGTCAAGAACATCCTGAAATACCTGAAAAGGACTAAGGATATGTTTCTCGTTTATGGAGGTGACAAAGAGCTCATCGGAAACGGTTACGTTGATGCAAGCTTTCACACTGATCCGGACGATTCTAAATCACAAACCAGATACGTGTTTACATTGAACGGTGGAGCTGTCAGTTGGTGTAGTTCTAAACAAAGCGTTGTGGCGTGATCTACATGTGAAGCAGAGTACATAGCTGCTTTGGAAGCAGCAAATGAAGGAGTCTGGATGAAGGAGTTCATATCCGATCTAGGTGTCATACCTAGTGCATCGGGTCCAATGAAAATCTTTCGTGACAATACTGGAGCAATTGCCTTGGCGAAGGAATCCAGATTTCACAAGAGAACCAAGCACATCAAGAGATGCTTCAATTCCATCCGGGATTTAGTCCAGGTGGGAGACATAGAAATTTGCAAGATACATACGGATCTAAATGTTGCAGACCCATTGACTAAGCCTCTTCCACGAGCAAAACATGATCAGCACCAAGGCTCCATGGGTGTTAGAATCATTACTGTGTAATCTAGATTATTGACTCTAGTGCAAGTGGGAGACTGAAGGAAATATTCCCTAGAGGCAATAATAAAGTTATTGTTTATTTCCTTATATCATGATAAATGATTATTATTCATGCTATAATTGTATTAACCGGAAACATAATACATGTGTGTGTACATAGACAAACGGAGTGTCACTAGTATGCCTCTACTTGACTAGCTCATTGATCAAAGATGGTTAAGTTTCCTAACCATTGACATGGGTTGTCATTTGATTAACGGGATCACATCATTAGGAGAATGATGTGATTGACTTGACCCATTCCGTTAGCTTAGCACTTGATCGTTTAGTTTGTTGCTATTGCTTTCTTCATGACTTATACATGTTCCTATGACTATGAGGTTATGCAACTCCCGTTTACCGGTGGAACACTTTGTGTGCTACCAAATTTCACAACATAACTGGGTGATTATAAAGGTGCTCTACAGGTGTCTCCAAAGGTACTTGTTGGGTTGGCGTATTTTGAGATTAGGATTTGTCACTCCGATTATCAGAGAGGTATCTCTGGGCCCTCTCGGTAATGCACATCACTTAAGCCTTGCAAGCATTGCAACTAATGAGTTAGTTGCGGGATGATGTATTACGGAACGAGTAAAGAGACTTGCCAGTAACGAGATTGAACTAGGTATTGAGATACCGACGATCGAATCTCGGGCAAGTAACATACCGATGACAAAGGGAACAACGTATGTTGTTATGCGGTTTGACCGACAAAGATCTTCGTAGAATATGTAGGAGCCAATATGAGCATCCAGGTTCCGCTATTGGTTATTGACCGGAGACGTGCCTCGGTCATGTCTACATAGTTCTCGAACCCGTAGGGTCCGCACGCTTAACGTTACGATGAAAGTTATATTATGAGTTTATATGTTTTGATGTACCGAAGGTTGTTTGGAGTCCCGGATGTGATCAAGGACATGACGAGGAGTCTCGAAATGGTCGAGACATAAAGATTGATATATTGGAAACCTATATTTGGATGTCGGAAGTGTTCCGGGTAAAATCGGGATTTTACCGGAGTACCGGGAGGTTACCGGAACCCCCCGGGGGCTTAATGGGCCTACATGGGCCTTAGTGGAAATAGAGGGCAGCAAGGGAAGTGTGGGGCACGCCCTCCCAAGGCCCAAACCGAATTGGTTTAGGGCAAGGGGGGTCGGCCCCCTCTTTCCTTCTTCCCCTCTTTCTTTCCTTCTCTCGAATCCTATTCCAGCTAGGAAAGGGGGGATTCCTACTCCCGGTGGGAGTAGGACACCTCCTGGCGCGCCCTCTCCCTGGTCGGCCGCACCCCCCCTTGCTCCTTTATATACAGGGGCAGGGGGCACCCCATAGACACAACAGTTGATCTCTTGATCTCTTAGCCGTGTGCGGTGCCCCCCTCCACCATAGTCCACCTCGATAATACTGTAGCGGTGCTTAGGCAAAGCCCTGCGTCGGTAGAACATCAACATCGTCACCACGCCGTCGTGCAGACGAAACTCTCCCTCAGGTCCATAAATTTATTTGAGCATTTTATGAGTTCCATAAGTATACGTTTGATCCAGATTACTACAGACTGTTCTGTTTTTGACAGATTCTGTTTTTCGTGTGTTGTTTGCTTATTTTGATGAATCTATGAGTAGTATCGGAGGGTATGAACCATAGATAAGTTGGAATAAATTAGATATTACACCAATATGAATTAAGAATGAGTTCATTATAGTACCTTGAAGTGGTGATTTGTTTTCTTATACTAACGAGGCTTACGAGTTTTCTGTTAAGTTTTGTGTTGTGAAGTTTTCAAGTTTTGGGTAAGGATTCGATGGACTATGGAATAAGGAGTGGCAAGAGCCTAAGCTTGGGGATGCCCAGGGCACCCCTGGGTAATATTTAAGGATAGCCAAGAGCCTAAGCTTGGGGATGCCCCAGAAGGCATCCCCTCTTTCGTCTTCGTTCATCGGTAACTTAACTTGGAGCAATATTTTTATTCGCCACATGATACGTGTTTTGCTTGGAGCGTCAATTTATTTTGTTAGGATTTGCTTGATTTTATTTAGAATAATGTTTTGCATATTTTATTTCAATAAAAATGGCATTGATAGCCTTTACTATGCCTATTTTAGAAGTCCACATGTTGCTGTTTGAAAACAGAAAGTTTACCGCTGTTGCAATAATTCCCTAGAAAAGTCAGAATGCGATAAAATGTTGAAACCTTTTGCATATTAAGATATGATAAATTTACTTCAGTGAGAATTTTCTTTCATAATTTTTGGAGCTAGGGAAGTATGGATGTTGCAGCATTCTTTACAGACTATCCTGTTTAGGCAGATTGTTGTTATGTTTGCATTGTTTGCATACGTTTGCTTCTTTAATGATTCTATTTGAGGATAGGACTATTAAATATGCAGAGGCATTTAATATGCAATGTAGAATAATAATTTTAGTGATTTGCTACAGTAGAGTATGATAAGGTTTTTGCAATAGTTTATACTAACTTATCTCACGAGTCCTTGTTGAGTTTTGTGTGGATGAAGCTTTTGAGATTTAGGGAGACCGTGATATGAGAGGAATTAAGAAGACACAAAATCTCAATCTTGGGGATGCTCAAGGCACCCCAAGATAATATTTCAAGAAGTCTCAAGCGTCTAAGCTTGGGGATGCCCCGGTTGGCATCCCACCTTTCTTCTTCAACAACTATCGGTTAGTTTCGGTTGATCCTAAGTTTTTGCTTCTTCACATGATGTTTGCTATTCTTAGATATCATTTTATTTTGCTTTGCTTGATGTTTGAATAAACTACCAAGATATGAAATTATTAAATGTCAGAGAGTCTTCACATAGTTGCATAATTATTCGACTATTTATTGATCTTCACTTAAATCTTTCAGAGTAGTTTGCCATTTGCTCTAGTGCTTCACTTATATCTTTTAGAGCATGGTGGTAGTTTTATTTTGAAGAAATAGATGAACTCCCATGCTTCACTTATATTTTTTTGAGAGTCTTAAATAGCATGGTAATTTTCTTAAATCCTAATATGCTAGGTATTCAAGAATAATAAAATTCTCTTATGAGTGTGTTGAATACTAAGAGAAGTTTGATATTTCATGATTGTTTTGAGATATGAGGATGGTAATATTAGAGTCATGCTAGTTGAGTAGTTGTGAATTTAAGAAATACTTGTGTTGAAGTTTGTGATTCCCGTAGCATGCACGTATGGTGAACCATTATGTGATGAAGTCGGAGCATGATTTATTTATTGATTGTCTTCCTTATGAGTGGCGGTCGGGGACGAGCGATGGTCTTTTCCTACCAATCTATCCCCCTAGGAGCATGCGCGTAGTACTTTGTTTCGATAACTAATAGATTTTTGCAATAAGTATGTGAGTTCTTTATGACTAATGTTGAGTCCATGGATTATACGCACTCTCACCCTTCCACCATTGCTAGCCTCTCTAGTACCGCGCAACTTTCGCCGGTACCATAAACCCACCATATACCTTCCTCAAAACAGCCACCATACCTACCTATCATGGCATTTCCATAGCCATTCCGAGATATATTGCCATGCAACTTTCCACCATCCAGTTTATCATGACACACTCCATCATTGTAATATTGCTTTGCATGATCATGTAGTCGACATCGTATTTGTGGCAAAGCCACCATTCATAATTCTTTCATACATGTCACTCATGCATCATTGCACATCCCGGTACACCGCTGGAGGCATTCATATATAGTCATACTTTGTTCTAGTATCGAGTTGTAATCATTGAGTTGTAAATAAATAGAAGTGTGATGATCATCATTCAATAGAGCATTGTCCCAAAAAAAGAGAAAGGCCAAATAAAAAAAGAAAGGCCAAATAAAAAAAGAGAAAGGCCAAATAAAAAAAGGGGAAAGGCCCAAAAAAAGAAAATAAATAAAAAGGGGCAATGCTACTATCCTTTCCACACTTGTGCTTCAAAGTAGCACCGTGTTATAGCGAGTCTCATATATTGTGCTTCAAAGTAGCACCATGTTCTTCATATAGAGAGTCTCATATGTTGTCACTTTTATATACTAGTGGGAATTTTACATTATAGAACTTGGCTTGTATATTCCAATGATGGGCTTCCTCAAATTGCCCTAGGTCTTCGTGAGCAAGCAAGTTGGATGCACACCCACTAGTTTCTTTTGTTGAGCTTTCATACACTTATAGCTCTAGTGCATCCGTTGCATGGCAATCCCTACTCACTCACATTGATATCTATTGATGGGCATCTCCATAGCCCGTTGACACACCTAGTTGATGTGAGACTATCTTCTCCCTTTTTGTCTTCTCCACAACCACCATTCTATTCCACCTATAGTGCTATATCCATGGCTCACACTCATGTATTGCGTGAAGATTGAAAAAGTTTGAGAACATCAAAAGTATGAAACAATTGCTTGGCTTGTCATCGGGGTTGTGCATGATTTAAATATGTTGTGTGGTGAAGATGGAGCATAGCCAGACTATATGATTTTGTAGGGATAGCTTTCTTTGGCCATGTTATTTTGAGAAGACATAATTGCTTTGTTAGTATGCTTGAAGTATTATCATTTTTACGTCAATATGAACTTTTGTCTTGAATCTTATGGATGTGAATATTCATGCCACAATTAAGAAGAATCACATTGAAATTATGCCAAGTAGCACTCCACATCAAAAATTCTGTTTTTATCATTTACCTACTCGAGGACGAGCAGGAATTAAGCTTGGGGATGCTTGATACGTCTCCAACGTATCTATAATTTTTGATTGCTCCATGCTATATTATCTACTGTTTTGGGCAATGTTGGGCTTTATTATCCACTTTTATATTATTTTTGGGACTAACCTATTAACCGGAGGCCCAGCCCAGATTTGTTGTTTTATGCCTATTTCAGCGTTTTGAAGAAAAATGAATATCAGACGGAGTCGAAACGGAACGAAATCAACTGGAGAAGTTATTTTTGGAAGGAAACACACCTGATGGACTTGGACCCCACGTCAGAAGATACGGGAGCTGCCCACGAGGGTGGGGGGCGCGCCCCCTGCCTCGTGGGGCCCCTGTGGCTCCCCTAACGTGCTTCTTCTGCCTATATAACCCCATATACCCTAAAACTTCCAGAACGCAAGATAGATCGGGAGTTCCGCCGCCAGAAGCCTCCGTAGCCACCAAAAGTCAATCGGGACCCTGTTCCGGCACCTTGTCGGAGGGGGGAACCCTCACCGGTGGCCATCTTCATCATCCCGGTGCTCTCCATGACGAGGAGGGAGTAGTTCTCCCTCAGGGCTGAGGATATGTACCAGTAGCTATGTGTTTGATCTCTTTCTCTCTCGTGTTCTTGAGATGATACGATCTTGATGTATCGCGAGCTTTGCTATTATATTTAGATCCTATGATGTTTCTTCCCCCCTCTTCTCTCTTGTAATGAATCGAGTTTCCCCTTTGAAGTTATCCTATCGGATTGAGTCTTTAAAGACTTGAGAACACTTGATGTATGTCTTGCCGTGGATATCTATGGTGACAATGGGATACCACGTGCCACTTGATGTACGTTTTGGTGACCAACTTGCGTGTTTCGTGACATTGGGAACCTATGCATAGGGGTTGGCACACGTTTTCGTCGTGATTCTCCAATAGAACTTTGGGGCACTCTTTGAGGATCTATGTGTTGGTTGAATAGATGAATCTGAGATTGTGTGATGCATATCGTATAATCATGCCCACGGATACTTGAGGTGACATTGGAGTATCTAGGTGACATTAGGGTTTTGGTTGATTTGTATCTTAAGGTGTTATTCTAGTACGAACTCTAGGGCTGTTTGTGACACTTATAGGAATAGCCCAACGGATTGATTGGAAAGAATAACTTTGAGGTGGTTTCATACCCTACCATAATCTCTTCGTTCGTTCTTTGCTATTAGTGACTTTGGAGTGACTCTTTGTTGCATGTTGAGGGATAGTTTTATGATCCAATTATGTTAGTATTGTTGAGAGGACTTACACTAGTGAAAGTATGAATCCTAGGCCTTGTTTCAACACATTGCAATACCGTTTACGATCACTTTTATCACTTGCTACCTTATTGTTTTTATTATTTCAGATTACAAATACTCATATCTACTATCCATATACCACTTGTATCACCATCTCTTCGCCGAACTAGTGCACCTATACAATTTACCATTGTATTGGGTGTGTTGGGGACACAAGAGACTTTTTGTTATTTGGTTGTAGGGTTGCTTGAGAGAGACCATCTTCATCCTACGCCTCCTACGGATTGATAAACCTTAGGTCATCCACTTGAGGGAAATTTGCTACTGTCCTACAAACATCTGCACTTGGAGGCCCAACAACGTCTACAAGAAAAAGGTTGTGTAGTAGACATCATGTTGTTGTGACTAGTCTTGAAATGATGGAGAAGAAAAACAAAGCAAAATCTGCTATGCTTTTGCACCCTATCGCCAGACGTCTTGGCGGTAGGCTAGCAAACCATACCGTCAGAGGCCTTGGCGGTAGGGTGGCGAAATCTCCTGCGACCGGAACGGTCCCCTGTTCCACGGTAGGGTTGGCCACCTTACCGCCAAGGTCCATGGCGGTAGGGTTGTCCACCCTACAGCCTGCTCTGCTCTGTCCTGTGATCAAAACGGTCCCCTGTTCCGCGGTAGGGTTGACCACCCTACCACCAAGGTCCATGGCGTTAGGGTTCGCCACCCTACTGTAATGCCTTCGATGCGACTATATCTCCCACGTGTCGAAGCACGACTTAGAGGCATAACCGCATTGGAAGCAATGTCGCAAGTGAGGTAATCTTCGCAAAACAACCCATGTAATACATAAAGGGAAAGAGATACCTAGTTGGCTTACAATCGCCACTTCACACAATACATGAATAAAGCATTACATCATCCAGATACAATCAAGGTCCGACTACAGAACCCAAAATAAAAGAAGAGTACCCAAAATGCTACACAGATCCCCGATCGTCCCAACTGGGCTCCACTAATGATCAACTGAAAATGAAACAACATAACGAACACGATCTTCATCGAACTCCTCCTTGAGCTCGGTTGCGTCACCTACACGATAACATCGGCACCTGCAAACTGGTTTTGGAAGTATCTGTGAGTCACGGGGACTCAGCAATCTCACACTCTCGCGATCAAGACTATTTAAGCTTATAGGTAGGGTAAAAGGCATGAGGTGGAGCTGCAGCAAGCGAGTAGCATTTATGGTGGCTAACATACGCAAATGAGAGCGAGAAGAGAAGGTAAATCACGGTCGAGAAACTATGATCAAGAAGTGATCCTAGAACAACCTACGTCAAGCATTACTCCAACACCGTGTTCACTTCCCGGACTCCGCCAGAAAGGGACCATCACGGTAACACACGCGGTTGATGTATTTTAATTAAGATAAACTTCAGGTTTTCTACAACCGGACATTAATAAATTCCCATCTGCCCATAACCGCAGGCACGACTTTCGAAAGTTCAAATCCCTGCAGGGGTGTCCCAACTTAGCCCATCACAAGCTCTCATGGTCAACGAAGGATATTCCTTCTCCCAGGAAGACCCGATCAGGCTCGGAATCCCGGTTACAAGACATTTCGATAATGGTAAAACAAGTCCAGCAACACCGCCCGAATGTGCCGACAAATCCCGATAGGAGCTGCACATATCTCGTTCTCAGGGCACACTCAGATGAACACTACGTACAACTAAAACCAGCCCTCGAGTTTCCCCGAGGTGGCGCTGCAAGTGGCTCTGTTTGGACCAACACTCAGAGCAGCACTGGCCCCGGGGGTTTAATAAAGATGACCCTTGAGTATGCGGAACCCAAGGGAAAAAGAGGCTAGGTGGCGAATGGTAAAACCGATGTTGGGCATTGCTCGAGGAGTTTTATTCAAGGCGAACTGTCAAGGGGTTCCCATTATAACCCAACCGTGTAAGGAACGCAAAATCCGGGCAAATAACACCGATATGACGAAAACTAGGGCGGAAAGAGTGGAACAAAACACCAGGCATAAGGCCGAGCCTTCCACCCTTTACCAAGTATATAGATGCATTAATTAAATAAGAGATATTGTGATATCCTAACAAAATATCCATGTTCCAACAAGGAACAAACTCCAATCTTCACCTGCAACTAACAACGCTATAAGAGGGGCTGAGCAAAGCGGTAACATAGCCAAACGATGGTTTCCTAGGACAAGGTGGATTAGAGGCTTGGCTTAACAATATGGGAGGCATGATAAGCAGGTGGTAGGTATCGTAGCATAAGCATAGCAATAGAGCGAGCAACTAGCAAGCAAAGATAGAAGTGATTTCGAGGGTATGGTCATCTTGCCTGAAATCCCGCAAGGAATAAGAATGAGTCCATGAAGAAGACAAACGAACGTAGTCGAAACAAATCCTCACAAACACGACATTATCGGAACTAACCCGAAGAAGCAACACCGAAAAGATACAAACAACATAGTAAACAACCATCACATAACATGGCATGATGCGCAAACAAGTATGATGCATGTCCGGTTTAAATATGCATGGCATGGCAAAGGGCACAAACAAAACTACAAGTTAAGTGGAGCTCAATATGCAAGAGGTTAAGCATAAAAAAACTATACCATTTAAACAATTTAAATGGGGTCGGATATAACAAACAACAAATCCGGTAAATCCCCATATGTCTTAGTAATTTAATGCAACAACAATTTAAACATTTTAATTGTTGTTATCATGATGCGGATGGCATGTGCAAGTTTATGCAATTTTTATTAAAAGTTTACAAGAGCATTATGAGGCATTTGTCACCATGGTGGAAAGGAAAAGGGGTGCCACAACAACGATAACGAAAACGGTGCCACGGCAGCATTCTGGTTCCGGTAACTCGATTGAGATACCGACGCAAAGGAGGAGTGTGCGGATGCGTGCAAAAGATGGTGGGGCACTCCCGGATTCCGGGTGTCCCACGAGTTAGTGGCATGGAAACGAGTGACAATACGGACACGCTGCAAACAAAAGGGTGCATCTCATCCAACATGCATTCATTCGTTCACGGATGTCGCCTCGGGGTTATACCTTCGAGGTGAGACTTTTCGGAACGGATCAAGTTCGTAGCGGAAGTAGACGGTCTCGCCACGTTCGTAGAGGTAGTAGTGGTACAGGTTCGTTTCGGATAGGAACTTGATGAATCCACGGTCGACGGTAGTTATACACATGACGTTGGGGTACTTGTCGGTCCGGGTCTGGACGGTCTCGTTTTTGCGACGGTAAGTCGTACTAGTCGGCGATAGTGGAACTTGACGGATCCGAGCTCTTCGAGGGTCGTCGTGGTACTTGACGATATCCAGGACAATCTTGTGACTTGCCGGTCTCGACGAACCGTCGGGGTACTTCGTTTCGGGTTTTGGCGACGGTAGAGGAACTTGGCGATCCGGAGGGTACACTTAAGTCGTCGTGGGAACTTGATGAATCCAAAGTCGTTGTGGTACTTTCTGGCCAAGTGAGCTCAGGAAGACTTGTGTATTTGCGTAGTCGTACACGGACATTTGACTGCGGTCTTGGCGGCTTGAGCAGGGGCCACCCGAATCTCGGCAGGAGGCAGAAAATGATGCAAAGTGCTCATGCTTGGGGACGTTGCGTCAACAGCAACAGCCGAAAGTGCTCACGGATGGAAGGGTCGACCCTAGGCCGGATGCAGGGAGCAGCAGGGGAGGTCCGACAGGGCGCTGGTCTCCAGGGCGGCGGGCCTGGCCGGAAGGGAGCGGGTCAAAGGGGTATGGCGCAACGAGGCAGCGGCGCCATGGAAGAAAGAAGCAGGAGTTCGGGCCTCTTGTCTTGCCGGCGACGCGAGGTCCAGCAACGGGCGTGGTGCGGCAAGGCGACGAGGACGAGGCACGTCGGGACAGCACGGCGGAGGGCGGAGCAGAGGCGTGGCGCTGGAGTTGCTGGTCCGGCGGCTCGACTCCGGCGAGTCGCCCAAGGATCGGGACAAGGAAGCCGCGGCATCGGGCGCCGATACAGGGGAGCACCAGATGGGGAGGCGCGATGGAGGAGGCCGGCAAGGCAGGCGCACAGCAGGGCGGCGATGGCGGGGCTGACAGGGAGGTAGCAGCGAGGTGAGGCGCTACGGGGTGAGGGAAAGAGCGAGAGGAGGGAGGAGTGTGGGGATCGAGCGCAGGGCCTCTCCCTGGCGGCGGCCACGGGAACAGAGAGGGAGAGGGTGCATGAGGGAATCGGGCTAGGTTTAGAGACTGCAGCGGGGCTGATGGGCCTTAGAAGGCTGGCTAGGCCTAGGTGGGCCGCGGAGATGGAGCTGGCTTGGCAGGTTGCAGCTGGGCTGGGAGGCCCAGCCGGCGCTTCTCTCTCCCATCTCCTTCTCTTTACAAAAACAAAGAAATAAGAGAAGGGAAAAGAGAGAAGAGAAGGTTAGAGGAAGAATTTGGGCACGGGGATAATTTTCACGGACTCGGAAAAATGCACATGGTCCGGGAAAATAGAAAAGGTCAAGTTTGAAAGATTAAATTCAAATTCCTTTGAATTTAATTCAAAAGGTTTGAACTAGGACATGTTTTTCAAAGTGCCCAAAAATGTTGAGAAATTAGGTGGAGCTCCGGAAAATGACGAAAGGACATGTGGCAAAGTTTGAGGTCAAAATCGATGAGGAATAGACATGGGAAAATATTTTGCACGTGGGTTATGGTTAATTCCAAAAGAATGGAATATTTATTATAGCTCCCTAATAATATTGGGAGGATATATGTTATAAAGAGAAAATCACCAAGTGCATTTCCCTCGATTTAAATGGATCGAAGATCCATACAATTTATTTATAAAAGTTATAAGATTAATGAAATGATGACATGATGCAATGCACATGATGCAACGAACCAAACAAATCACACGACGAAACCCGGAAACCCTGGAAGGCATCTGAAGCTCCGGTCTTGGGGCGTCACAACACTCCACCACTACGAGAGGATCTCGTCCCGAGATCTAGGATGGCACCTGAGGGAAACGGAAAAGGAAGAGAAGAGGTAAAACTAATTGCTTCTTTGAAAAATGAGTGAAACCACGAACCTTGAGAGGTTGAACAATTGAAAGAAAGAATGCAACAAAGAAGAACACAGTTGAAAGCACTCCGATAGGGAAGAGTAACAAGGAAGAACAAATTCGGGCAGCACCCCGATTGAAAAGTGATACAAGACTTAATAAGGCGAAAAGAACTGAGCAAAAGGGCAGAACACTCCGGTTAAATGGATAGGCATGAAAAGAACATGCTCCTCACAACTCGAGAATATGAGAGAAAAACAAAACATCACAATGCCTCCGTAAGAAGAAAGAAAAAAATCATTGAAAGGATGGAGAAGAAAAGGTCAACTAATGCCACAAATGAGCTTGAAAAAGGCATCCTTAGGATAAGGGTCGAACGGAGTTGTTGGAAAAACAACAACGAAAAGAGTAAGCTTGTTGTGGGCTTATGGAAGACATCTCAAAATTATGAGGTGAAATTCTGCCACAAACGAAAGCAATGGATTGGATTGATATCAACAAGGAGACGGGAAACTTATTCCACCAGGAGGATAAATGAAGAACTTGGGTCATGTATAAGCACCATAGATAGCAACAATCCTTATGGAAGGCTTTAGGTGAAATATAACCCAAGATAATTCCAACAAAGAGGTTGATGGATTTAAAATATCTCATTCTTAACAACATGTGAATCATGAAACATGAACTCAGATTATCAAGAATGACAAAATACCATCTCCAATGATACGGAAGAAAGAATTGCATTCCGGATTCCAAGATGAAGAATGCTTGAACTCCTCTGAAAAGAATCTTGATGAACACTTCGAGAAGGAATTAAATCCTTGATGAACCGTCATGTAGAGCCTCCATGAAGAACTTCGGTTACAAAAGGATAACGAAAATAAAGAGAAGTTGAAAACACAAGGTGAAACCTCGTAATGATTTAGATGGATCTCCGTGATGAAATAATTGAAAAAGGTTGGAACTCCGGGAAAAGAGAAGATGAAACAATTGAAATCAGGAATTTGATGAGCCTCCGGAAAAGGGAATTGAATCATTTGGGTGAAACAAGAATAAGAATTACATTATGCTTATCCTTCACCACTTAAATTGATGACAAACAATGGATTTGGCACACTACTTATTCTTGTAGAAAGGATTAAGATAGATATTGCGCAACTTGGGAAGGTCTTCAACGAACCACCGGTAGGATTGAAACAACGAATGAATTGATATGATAACCCAAGAATATAACTCTTGAACAAACCACCGTATGAATTGGAAAAGAACGAAGTAAAAGGGATGAATCACCGGTAAGAATTAGCAAATGAATGAAGATACATGAGAGAGTTTAGATACAAAAGAACGAAGAGGTCATGAACTGATTAGAGGATATTTGATCGATGCACCGGTAAGATTGGAGGATGATAACTGAAAGCTGAGAATGAATAAACCTCAAATGATGGACTCCGCATAATCAAACTGAGAAGACTCTTGAATTGCTTCGGATGGGTGAAAAGAATTCTGACAATCGAAAAGAATTATGAGAGGATGGCAACAAGCTAGAATCATGAATCTCTGAGAGAACGAACAAGATTTGGAGGTAAAACTCTTCTTCGGTCTTCAAATGTTGAGAATGACGACGAGAAACACCATCAAGAATTATTGAGGCACTCCGGAATGAAGAATGGAAAGGTTGAGGCAATGATGAAAAGAATTTGAAAGATCTTGGAGAAATACATATGACTGATGATGAATCATTCTTACGTCAAACTTTGAAAAGAATTTGAGAAATAACTCTGGAAGAAAATTTAGAAGAGTCAGGTAAGATCCTAGGAACAGACCTTTGGGCTAGGGCCCACTCAAAATATACATCGTTGAAATGATTACTTGAAAAGGAGAGTGCACCGGTTGAATTAAATGGTTTGAATAAGATAACAATCTCGAAAGAGCTTGAACGAAAGCAGAGTGGAAACACGAATCTTCTGAGATATCTTTAGCACTCCGGAACAATTGAATAGTGAGAAGTGGATGATAATAAGGTGCACCGGCATGGAAAACATTTGAAACAAGTTAAAGGATATGACCCACACCAAAAGATTGAATTGAATCCACCGGAGAAGAAAGAGAACGAATAATGATGAACTTGAAACTCCGCTACTATCTTCCTGATAATCACCGGATAAGAATATTGACGGAAAATAATGGAGAGACTTCCCATCAATAAAAGGATACTTGAATAAGAAATCTGAGTCCTTGAAGAAAAAACAAGGGTGGGAGGGTGGGAAAACAAAGGCAACTTGGAACGGATGAAGCAAACACCGTTGAGAAGAACTGATAATTGATCTTGCGAATGTTGAAGTAATCGGATCCACTTGAAGAGAGACACACCGGTTGAAAAGAAATTGAAATGACAAACTCGATGATCGAGAGGGATTAGTATTCACATAGGAATATGAGAACACCACTTAGGAAAGGTATGGAATCAACATTTGGCTTGAAGCAACTCAAATACCACAGCTCAAAAACAAAACAAAGGATTGGCTTGCAAAATAAGCCGAAACAAACATATGATAGAGATTTCGTCCAAAGTTTTCGTGGTAGGGCCTACACGGGCTCGATCGTACATCACCATCATGTACAAGGCAGTGCACATGACATACGAAGCGTCCCCGAGTCGGCATAGCCAAGGACTCTTTAAGACACAACGAGACCATTGTAAAACCAACCATGGATAGGCGGACCACTAGACGTCGAACCCCAATTTCATATCGTACATCTGTCGGAAAGATATCCTAAGAGCTACTTGAATTCCCACTTATAAACTCCCGAAATTTTCCGGTTATGCAATTAGGTGTTGGGGATACAGGGGAAGCATAATATCTCACCCAAAACTACACAAATCCTACATCCAGTTGTATCCATCCTTCAACACACAACCAAGAAACCTTTGGAAATCATTTACCTCAACCTTCGAAAAGCATCCGTTATACGAGTTATGGCAATACGCCCGAACTCCCGCCCCGGTACTGGGTGGTGTCGAGGTTATCTCACCAACAACTGCATAAAAGAGATTTTCGATGTCGGCGAAACTCAGGTATTCCAGAATTGCAACGATAAAATTGTGACGACAACACCTCGGAGCTCAACTCCCCGGGACACTACCACAACCCCTAAATGTCAGGAGGCACCAAGAACAATGTTCTTGTCACAAAACCATCGGAACGATTCCAAGATACCCGCGTGATCCTAAATTTTTTTAGTGAAACTTGAGAAGAGAAGAGTCAAAACTCTACGTCAGGATGCCTCACCAGAGCGACGAAGGGACTGAGGATTAAAAAGAATCCTACTCTCCAATATATATAAATCCTAGAAGACTCAAAACATTTTTCTAGACTCAAGAACGCCAGCGATTCGATCAAGCAGGGGGCTCCTAAGGTCGGGGAAGGCTCTGATACCAACTTGCAACGCCTTCGATGCGGCTATATCTCCCACATGTCGAAGAACGACTTAGAGGCATAACCGCATTGGAAGCAATGTCGCAAGTGAGGTAATCTTCGCAAAACAACCCATGTAATACATAAAGGGAAAGAGATACCTAGTTGGCTTACAATCGCCACTTCACACAATACATGAATAAAGCATTACATCATCCAGATACAATCAAGGTCCGACTACGAAACCCAAAATAAAAGAAGAGTACCCCAAATGCTACACAGATTCCCGATCGTCCCAACTGGGCTCCACTACTGATCAACTGAAAACGGAACAACATAACAAACACGATCTTCATCGAACTCCTCCTTGAGCTCGGTTGCGTCACCTGCACGATAACATCGGCACCTGCAAACTGGTTTTGGAAGTATCTATGAGTCACGGGGACTCAGCAATCTCACACCCTCGCGATTAAGACTATTTAAGCTTATAGGTAGGGTAAAAGGTATGAGGTGGAGCTGCAGCAAGCGACTAGCATTTATGGTGGCTAACATACTCAAATGAGAGCGAGAAGAGAAGGCAAAGCACGATTGAGAAACTATGATCAAGAAGTGATCCTAGAACAACCTACGTCAAGCATTACTCCAACACCGTGTTCACTTCCCGGACTCCGCCGGAAAGGGACCATCACGGTAACACACGCGGTTGATGTATTTTAATTAAGATAAACTTTAGGTTTTCTACAACCGGACATTAATAAATTCCCATCTGCCCATAACCACAGGCACGGCTTTCGAAAGTTCAAATCCCTGCAGGCGTATCCCAACTTAGCCCATCACAAGCTCTCACGGTCAACGAAGGATATTCCTTCTCCCAGGAAGACCCGATCAGGCTCGGAATCCCGGTTACAAGACATTTCGACAATGGTAAAACAAGTCCAGCAACACCGCCTGAATGTGCCGACAAATCCCGATAGGAGCTGCACACATCTCGTTCTCATGGCACACTCAGATGAACACTACGTACAACTAAAACCAGCCCTCGAGTTTCCCCGAGGTGGCGCTGCAAATGGCTCTGTTTGGACCAACACACAGAGGAGCACTGGCCCCGGGGGTTTAATAAAGATGACCCTTGAGCCCGCGGAACCCAAGGGAAAAAGAGGCTAGGTGGCGAATGGTAAAACCAATGTTGGGCATTGCTCGAGGAGTTTTATTCAAGGCGAACTGTCAAGGGGTTCCCATTATAACCCAACCGTGTAAGGAACGCAAAATCTGGGCACATAACCCCGATATGAAGGAAACTAGGGCGGAAAGAGTGGAACAAAACACCAGGCATAAGGCCGAGCCTTCCACCCTTTACCAAGTATATAGATGCATTAATTAAATAAGAGATATTGTGATATCCCAGCAATATCCATGTTCCAACAAGGAACAAACTCCAATCTTCACCTGCAACTAACAACGCTATAAGAGGGGCTGAGCAAAGCGGTAACATAGCCAAACAATGGTTTCCTAGGACAAGGTGGGTTAGAGGCTTGGCTTAACAATATGGGAGGCATGATAAGCAGGTGGTAGGTATCGCAGCATAAGCATAGCAATAGAGCGAGCAACTAGCAAGCAAAGATAGAAGTGATTTCGAGGGTATGGTCATCTTGCCTGAAATCCTGCAAGGAAGAAGAACGAGTCCATGAAGAAGACAAACGAACGTAGTCGAAACGAATCCTCACAAACACGACGTTATCGAAACTAACCCGAAGAAGCAACACCACAAAGATACAAACAACATAGTAAACAACCATCACATAACATGGCATGATGTGCAAACAAGTATGATGCATGTCCGGTTTAAATATGCATGGCATGGCAAAGGGCACAAACAAAAATACAAGTTAAGTGGAGCTCAATATGCAACGAGTTGCATATTGGCGGAACACCACATCAATTATTTAGTTCTCTCTCGGTTAGGTACTCAACAATATTAAATGTTGGTTAACATGGCAAGAGGTTAAGCATAAAAAAGCCTATACCGTTTAAACAATTTAAATGGGGCCGGATATAACAAACAACAAATCCGGTAAATCCCCATATGTCTTAGTAATTTAATGCAACAACAATTTAAACATTTTAATTGTTGTTATCATGATGCGGATGACATGTGCAAGTTTATGCAATTTTTATTAAAAGTTTACAAGAGCATTATGAAGCATTTGTCACCGTGGTGGAAAGGAAAAGGGGTGCCACGATAACGATAACGAAAATGGTGCCACGGCAGCGTTCCGGTTCCGGTAACTCGATTGAGATACCGACGCAAAGGAGGAGTGTGCGGATGCGTGCAAAAGATGGTGGGGAGCTCCCGGATTCCGGGTGTCCCATGAGTTAGTGGCATGGAAACGAGTGACAATACGGACACGGTGCAAACAAAAGGGTGCATCTCATCCAACATGCATTCATTCATTCACGGACGTCGCCTCGGGGTTATACCTTCGAGGTGAGACTTTTCGGAACGGATCAAGTTCGTAGCGGAAGTAGACGGTCTCGCCACGTTCGTAGAGGTAGTAGTGGTACAGGTTCGTTTCGGATAGTAACTTGATGAATCCACGGTCAACGGTAGTTGTACACATGACATTGGGGTACTTGTCGGTCCGGGTCTGGACGGTCTCGTTTTTGCGACGGTAGTCGTACTAGTCGGCGGTAGTGGAACTTGACGGATCCGAGCTCTTCGAGGGTCGTCGTGGTACTTGACGATATCTAGGACAATCTTGTGACTTGCCGGTCTCGACGAACCGTCGGGGTACTTCGTCTCGGGTTTTGGCGATGGTAGCGGAACTTGGTGATCCGGAGGGTACACTTAAGTCGTCGTGGGAACTTGATGAATCTGAGGTCTTCAGGCGTCGTGGTACTTTGCGGCCAAGTGAGCTCAGGAAGACTTGTGTATTTCTGTAGTCGTACACGGACATTTGACTATGGTCTTGGCGGCTTGAGCAGGGGCCACCCGAATCTCGGCAGGAGGCAGAAAACGATGCAAAGTGCTCATGCTTGGGAACGTTGCGTCAAAAGCAACAGCCGAAAGTGCTCATGGATGGAAGGGTCGGCCCTAGGCCGGATGCAGGGAGCAGCAGGGGAGGTCCGGCGGGGCGCTGGTCTCCAGGGCGGCGAGCCTGGCCGGAAGGGAGCGGGTCAAAGGGGTATGGCGCAATGAGGCAGCGGCGCCATGGAAGAAAGAAGCAGGAGTTCGGGCCTCTTGTCTTGCCGGCGGCACGAGGTCCAGCGACGGGCATGGTGCGGCAAGGCGACGAGGATGAGGCACGTCGGGACAGCACGACGGAGGGCGAAGCAGAGGCGTGGCGCTGGAGCTACTGGTCCGGCGGCTCGACTCCGGCGAGTCGCCCAAGGATCGGGACAAGGAAGCCGCGGCCTCGGGCGCCGATGCAGGGGAGCACCAGATGGGGAGGCGCGATGGAGGAGGCCGGCAAGGCAGGCGCATAGCAGGGCGGCGATGGCGGGGCTGACAGGGAGGTAGCAGCGAGGCGAGGCGCTATGGGGTGAGGGAAAGAGCGAGAGGAGGGAGGAGTGTGGGGATCGAGCGCAGGGCCTCTCCCTGGCGGCGGCCACGGGAATAGAGAGGGAGAGGGTGCATGAGGGAATCGGGCTAGGTTTAGAGATTGCAGCGGGGCTGATGGGCCTTAGAAGGCTGGCTAGGCCTAGGTGGGCCGCGGAGATGGAGCTGGCTTGGCAGGTTGCAGCTGGGCTGGGAGGCCCAGCCGGCTCTTCTCTCTCCCATCTCCTTCTCTTTACAAAAACAAAGAAATAAGAGAAGGGAAAAGAGAGAAGAGAGGGTTAGAGGAAGAATTTGGGCACGGGGATAATTTTCACGGACTCGGAAAAATGCACATGGTCCGGGAAAATAGAAAAGGTCAAGTTTGAAAGATTAAATTCAAATTCCTTTGAATTTAATTCAAAAGGTTTGAACTAGGACAGGTTTTTCAAAGTGCCCAAAAATGTTGAGAAATTAGGTGGAGCTCCGAAAAATGACGAAAGGACATGTGGCAAAGTTTGAGGGCCAACTCGAAGAGGAATAGACATGGGAAAATATTTTGCACGTGGGTTATGGTTAATTCCAAAAGAATGGAATATTTATTATAGCTCCCTAATAATATTGGGAGGATATATGTTATAAAGAGAAAATCACCATGTGCATTTCCCTCTATTTAAATGGATCGAAGATCCATACAATTTATTTATAGAAGTTATAAGATTAATGAAATGATGGCATGATGACATGATGGAATGCACATGATGCAACAAACCAAACAAATCACACGACGAAACCCGGAAACCCTGGAAGGCATCTGAAGCTCCTGTCTTGGGGCGTCACACCTATGGCCTGCTCCGTTGCCTGTCCTGTGACCAAACCGGACACATTTTTGGCGGTAGGGTTGGCCTCCCTACCGTCAAGGTCCATGGCGGTAGGGTTGGCCACCCTACCGCCAGGGTTCATGGCGGTATGGTTGGCCACCTTACGGCCTGTTCTGCTGCATGTCTTGTGACCAAATCGACCAATTTATCCGAGGTAGGGTTGGGCAGCCTACCGCCAGGGGTCATGGCTGTAGGGTGCTCATCCCTATCCCTTTCCATTCATTTTTTTAGCCCTTTGCCTTTCCATTTCTTAGAAATATATATGAATTAAGCATCCACAGATGACATCCAGAAATGAACGAGTAACAAAGACATACATAACTGAGCATAGTTCATTACATCCAGAAAAGACACTTGTTCAAATGACTTAAAACATGTAGCAATTTGAATAGCTTGAGTTCAAACTAGAAGCTCAAGCTCGAGCATATATTTTCTACAGCAGAAAAAAAATCTAAAACATATAAGACATTCAATTTGTGAGTCACGATCATGAAGGAAATATGCCCTAGAGGCTATAATAAAGTTATTATTTATTCCATTATATCATGATAAATGTTTATTATTCATGCTAGAATTATATTAACCGGAAACATGATACATGTGTCAATACATAGATAAATAGATTGTCACTAGTATGCCTCTACTTGACTAGCTTGTTGATCAAAGATGGTTATGTTTCCTAACCATAGACATGAGTTGTCATTTGATAAACGGGATCACATCATTTGGAGAACGATGTGATTGACTTGACCCATTTCGTCAGCTTAGCACTTGATCGTTTTAGTTTACTGCTATTGCTTTCTTCATGACTTATACATGTTCCTCTGACTATGAGATTATGTAACTCCCGATTACCGGAGGAACACTTTGTGTGTTACCAAACGTCACAACGTAACTGAGTGATTATAAATGTGCTCTACAGGTGTCTCCGATGGTACTTGTTGAGTTGACATAGATCAAGATTAGGATTTGTCACTCCGATTGTCGGAGAGGTATCTTTGGGCCCACTCGGTAATGCACATCACTATAAAGCCTTGCAAGCATTGTAACTAATGAGTTAGTTGCGGGGATGATGCATTACATAATGAGTAAAGATACTTTTCGGTAACGAGATTGAACTAGGTATTGAGATACCGACGATCGAATCTCGGGCAAGTAACATACCGATGACAAAGGGAACAAAACGTATGTTGTTATGCAATTTGACCGATAAAGATCTTCATAGAATATGTGGGATCCAATATGAACATCCAGGTTCCGCTATTGGTTATTGACCGGAGACGTGTCTCGGTCATGTCTACATAGTTCTCGAAACCGTAGGGTCCGCACGCTTAAAGTTCGGTGACGATCGGTATTATGAGTTTTTGTGTTTTGATGTACCGAAGGTAGTTCGGAGTCCCGGATATGATCACGGACATGACGAGGAGTCTCGAAATGGTCGAGACGTAAAGATCGATATATTGGATGACTATATTCGGACACCGGAAGTGTTCCGAGTGATTTCGGAGAAAACCGGAGTGCCACAGGGTTACCGGACCCCCCCGGGAGAAATAATGGGCCTTATGGGCCTTAGTGGAGAGAGAGAGGGCTGGCCTAGGGCAAGCTGCACGCCCCTCCCCCTCTGGTATGAATTGGACTAGGAGAGAGGGGCGGCGCCCCCCTTTCCTTCTCCCTTTCCCCCTTCCTTTCCCCTTCCTAGTAGGAGTAGGAAAGAGGGGAGTCCTACTCCTACTAGGAGGAGGACTCCTCCTCTTGGCGCACCATAGAGGGACGACCGGCCTCCCCCCTTGCTCCTTTATATACGGGGGCAGGGGGCACCTCTAGACACACAAGTTGATCATTGATCCCTTAGCCGTGTGCGCTGCCCCCCTCCACCATAATCCACCTCGATCATATCTTAGCGGTGCTTAGGCGAAGCCCTGCGTCGGTAGCAGCATCATCACCGTCAACACACCGTCGTGCTGATGGAACTCTCCCATGAAGCTCTGATGGATCGGAGTTCGTGGGATGTCATCGAGCTGAACGTGTGCTGAACTCGGAGGTGCCATGCATTCGGTACTTGGATCGGTCGGATCGTGAAGACGTTCGACTACATCAACAACATTCTCATAACGCTTCCGCTTATGGTCTACGAGGGTACGTGGACGATACTCTTCCCTCTCGTTGCTATGCATCACCATGATCTTGCGTGTGCTTATGAATTTTTTTAAAATTACTATGTTCCCTAACAGTGGCATCCGAGCCAGGTTTATGCGTAGATGTTATATGCACGAGTAGAACACAAGTGAGTTGCGGGCGATACAAGTCATACTGCTTACCAGCATGTCATACTTTGGTTCGGCGGTATTGTTGGATGAAGCGTCCCAGACCGACATTACGCGTACGCTTACGCGAGACTGGTTCTACGGACGTGCTTTTGCACACAGGTGGCTGGCGGGTGTCAGTTTCTCCAACTTTAGTTGAACCGAGTGTGGCTACGCCCGGTCCTTGAGAAGGTTAAAACAACACTAACTTGACAAACTATCGTTGTGGTTTTGATGCATAGGTAAGAACGGTTCTTGCTCAGCCCGTAGCAGCCACGTAAAACTTGCAACAACAAAGTAGAGGACGTATAACTTGTTTTTGCAGGACATGTTGTGATGTGATATGGTCAAGACATGATGCTATATTTTGTTGTATGAGATGACTATGTTTTGTAACCGAGTTATCGGCAACTGGCAGGAGCCATATGGTTGTCGCTTTATTGTATGCAATGCAATTGCCCTGTAATTGCTTTACTTTATCACTAAGCGGTAGCGATAGTCGTAGAAGCAATAGTTGGCGAGACGACAACGATGCTACGATGGAGATCAAGGTGTCACGCCGGTGACAACGGTGATCATGACGATGCTTCGGAGATGGAGATCACAAGCACAAGATGATGATGGCCATATCATATCACTTATATTGATTGCATGTGATGTTTATCTTTTATGCATCTTATTTTGCTTATATCGACGGTAGCATTATAAGATGATCTCTCACTAAATTTCAAGGTACAAGTGCTCTCCCTGAGTATGCACCGTTGCGAAAGTTCGTCATGCCGAGACACCACTGTTGGGTTTCGTAGTAATTTCAAAAAATTTCCTACGCACACGCAAGATCATGGTGATGCATAGCAACGAGAGGGGAGAGTGTGATCTACGTACCCTTGTAGATCGACAACGGAAGCGTTAGGTTGATGTAGTTGTACGTCTCCACGGCCAGACTGATCAAGCACCGAAACTACGGCACCTCCGAGTTCTAGCACACGTTCAGCTCGATGACGATCCCCGAACTCCGATCCAGCAAAGTGTTGGGGAAGAGTTCCGTCAGCACGACGGCGTGGTGACGATCTTGATGTACTACCGTCGCAGGGCTTCGCCTAAGCACCGCTATAATATTATCGAGGACTATGGTGGAAGGGGGCACCGCACATGGCTAAGAATATGATCACGTGGATCAACTTGTGTCTCAAGGGGTGCCCTCTGCCTCCGTATATAAAGGATCAAAAGGGGGGGCCAGCCGGCCATCATAGGGCGCGCCAGAAGGAGTCCTACTCCCTCCGGGAGTAGGATTCCCCCCCCCCTTCCTAGTTGGAATAGGATTCGTTAAGTGGGAAAGAGGAGAGAGAGAAGGAAGGGGGCGCCGCCCCCCTCTCTCCTTCTCCTATTTGGACTAGGGCGGAGGGGCGCGTGGCCCAGCCCTGGCCACCTCTCCTCTCTTCCACTAAGGCCCATTAAGGCCCATATACCTCCCAGGGGGTTCCGGTAACCTCCCGGTAATCCGGTAAAATCCTGATTTCACCCGGAACACTTCCGATATCCAAATATAGGCTTCCAATATATCAATCTTTATGTCTCAACCATTTCGAGACTCCTCGTCATGTCCGTGATCATATCCGGGACTCCGAACAAACTTCGGTACATCAAAATGCATAAACTCATAATATAACTGTCATCGAAACCTTAAGCGTGCGGACCCTACGGGTTTGAGAACAATGTAGACATGACCAAGACACGTCTCCGGTCAATAACCAATAGCGGAACCTGGATGCTCATATTGGCTCCTACATATTCTACGAAGATCTTTTATCGGTCAGACCACATAACAACATACGTTGTTCCCTTTGTCATCGGTGTGTTACTTGCTCGAGATTCGATCGTCGGTATCCAATACCTAGTTCAATCTCGTTACCGGCAAGTCTCTTTACTCGTTCCGTAATCCATCATCCCACAACTAACTTATTAGTCGCAATGCTTGCAAGGCTTTATGTGATGTGCATTACCGAGAGGGCTCAGAGATACCTCTCCGACAATCGGAGTGACAAATCCTAATCTCGAAATACGCCAACCCAACATGTACCTTTGGAGACACCTGTAGAGCACCTTTATAATCACCCAGTTACGTTGTGATGTTTGGTTGCACACAAAGTGTTCCTCCGGTAAACGGGAGTTGCATAATCTCATAGTCATAGGAACATGTATAAGTCATGAAGAAAGCAATAGCAACATACTAAACGATTGGGTGCTAAGCTAATGGAATGGGTCATGTCAATCAGATCATTCACCTAATGATGTGATCCCATTAATCAAATAACAACTCTTTGTCCATGGTTAGGAAACATAACCATCTTTGATTAACGAGCTAGTCTAGTAGAGGCATACTAGTGACACTCTGTTTGTCTATGTATTCACACATGTATTATGTTTCCGGTTAATACAATTCTAGCATGAATAATAAACATTTATCATGATATAAGTAAATAAATAATAACTTTATTATTGCCTCTAGGGCATATTTCCTTCAGTCTCCCACTTGCACTAGAGCCAATAATCCAGATTACACAGTAATGATTCTAACACCCATGGAGCCTTGGTGCTGATCATGTTTTGCTCGTGGAAGAGGCTTAGTCAACGGGTCTGCAACATTCAGATCCGTATGTATCTTGCAAATCTCTATGTCTCCCACCTGGACTAGATCCCAGATGGAATTGAAGCGTCTTTTGATGTGCTTCGTTCTCTTGTGAAATCTGGATTCCTTCGCCAAGGCAATTGCACTAGTATTGTCACAAAAGATATTCATTGGACCCGATGCACTAGGTATAACACCTAGATCGGATATGAACTCCAGACTCCTTCATTCGCTGCTTCCAAAGCAGCTATGTACTCTGCTTCACATGTAGATCACGCCACCACGCTTTGTTTAGAACTGCACCAACTGACAGCTCCACCGTTCAATGTAAACACGTATCTGGTTTGTGATTTAGAATCGTCCGGATCAGTGTGAAAGCTTGCATCAACGTAACCGTTTCCGATGAGCTCTTTGTCACCTCCATAAACGAGAAACATATCCTTAGTCCTTTTCAGGTATTTCAGGATGTTCTTGACCGCTGTCCAGTGATCCACTCCTGGATTACTTTGGTACCTCCCTGCTAGACTTATAGCAAGGCACACATCAGGTCTGGTACACAACATTGCATACATGATAGAGCCTATGGCTGAAGCATAGGGAACATCTTTCATTTTCTCTCTATCCTCTGCAGTGGTCGGGCATTGAGTCTTACTCAACTTCACACCTTGTAACACAGGCAAGAACCCTTTCTTTGCTTGATCCATTTTAAACTTCTTCAAAATCTTGTCAAGGTATGTGCTTTGTGAAAGTCCAATTAAGCGTCTTGATCTATCTCTATAGATCTTTATGCCTAATATGTAAGTAGCTTCACCGAGGTCTTTCATTAAAAACTCTTATTCAAGTATCCCTTTATGCTATCCAGAAATTCTATGTCATTTCCAATCAGTAATATGTCATCCACATATAATATCAGAAATGCTACAGAGCTCCCACTCACTTTCTTGTAAATACAAGCTTCTCCAAAAGTTTGTATAAAACCAAATGCTTTGATCACACTATCAAAGCGTTTATTCCAACTCCGAGAGGCTTGCACCAGTCCATAAATGGATCGCTGGAGCTTGCACACTTTGTTAGCTCCCTTTGGATTGACAAAACCTTCCGGTTGCATCATATACAACTCTTCTTCCAGAAATCCATTCAGGAATGCAGTTTTGACATCCATCTGCCAAATTTCATAATCATAAAATGCGACAATTGCTAACATGATTCGGACAGACTTAAGCATCGCTACGGGTGAGAAGGTCTCATCGTAGTCAACCCCTTGAACTTGTCGAAAACCTTTTGCGACAAGTCGAGCTTTGTAGACAGTAATATTACCGTCAGCATCAGTCTTCTTCTTGAAGATCCATTTATTCTCAATTGCTTGCCGATCATCGGGCAAGTCAACCAAAGTCCATACTTTGTTCTCATACATGGATCCCATCTCAGATTTGATGGCTTCAAGCCATTTTGCGGAATCTGGGCTCACTATCGCTTCTTCATAGTTCGTAGGTTCATCATGATCTAGTAGCATGACTTCCAGAACAGGATTACTGTACCACTCTGGTGCGGATCTTACTCTGGTTGATCTACGAGGTTCAGTAGTGTCTTGTTCCGAAGTTTCATGATCATTATCATTAGCTTCCTCACTAATTGGTGTAGGTGTCGCAGAAATAGGTTTCTGTGATGTACTACTTTCCAATAAGGGAGCAGGTACAGTTACCTCGTCAAGTTCTACTTTCCTCTCACTCACATCTTTCGAGAGAAACTCCTTCTACAGAAAGTTTCCAAATTTAGCAACAAAAGTCTTGCCTTCGGATCTGTGATAGAAGGTGTATCCAATAGTTTCCTTTGGATATCCTATGAAGACACATTTCTCCGATTTGGGTTCGAGCTTATCAGGTTGAAGCTTTTTCACATAAGCATCGCAGCCCCAAACTTTCAGAAACGACAACTTTGGTTTCTTGCCAAACCACAGTTCATAAGGCGTCGTATCAACGGATTTTGATGGTGCCCTATTTAACATGAATGCGGCCGTCTCTAAAGCATATCCCCAAAATGATAGCGGTGAATCAGTAAGAGACATCATAGATCGTACCATATCTAGTAAAGTACGATTACGACGTTCGGACACACCATTACGCTGTGGTGTTCCGGGTGGCGTGAGTTGCGAAACTATTCCACATTGTTTCAAATGTACACCAAACTCGTAACTCAAATATTCTCCTCCACGATCAGATCGTAGGAATTTTATTTTCTTGTTACGATGATTTTCCACTTCACTCTGAAATTCTTTGAACTTTTCAAACGTTTCAGACTTGTGTTTCATTAAGTAGATATACCCATATCTGCTTAAGTCATCTGTGAAGGTGAGAAAATAACGATATCCGCCACGAGCCTCAATATTCATCGGACCACATACATCTGTATGTATGATTTCCAACAAATCTGTTGCTCTCTCCATAGTTCCGGAGAACGGCGTTTTAGTCATCTTGCCCATGAGGCACGGTTCGCAAGTACCAAGTGATTCATAATCAAGTGGTTCCAAAAGTTCATCAGCATGGAGTTTCTTCATGTGCTTTATACCGATATGACCTAAACGGCAGTGCCACAAATAAGTTGCACCATCATTATCAACTCTGTATCTTTTGGTTTCAACATTATGAATATGTGTGTCACCGCTATCGAGATTCAATAAGAATAGACCATTCTTCAAGGGTGCATGACCATAAAAGATATTACTCATATAAATAGAACAACCATTATTCTCTGATTTAAATGAATAACCGTCTCGCATCAAACAAGATCCAGATATAATGTTCATGCTTAACGCTGGCACCAAATAACAATTATTTAGGTCTAATATTAATCCCAAAGGTAAATGTAGAGGTAGCGTGCCGACCGCGATCACATCGACTTTGGAACCGTTTCCCACGCACATCGTCACCTCGTCCTTAGCCAATCTTCGCTTAATCCGTAGTCCCTGTTTCGAGTTGCAAATATTAGCAGCAGAACCAGTATCAAATACCCAGGTGCTACTGCGAGCATTAGTAAGGTACACATCAATAACATGTATATCACATATACCTTTGTTCACCTTGCCATCCTTCTTATCCGCCAAATACTTGGGGCAGTTCCGCTTCCAGTGACCAGTCTACTTGCAGTAGAAGCACTCAGTTTCAGGCTTAGGTCCAGACTTGAGTTTCTTTTCTCGAGCAGCAACTTGCTTGCTGTTCTTCTTGAAGTTCCCCTTCTTCTTCCATTTGCCCTTTTTCTTGAAACTAGTGGTCTTATTGACCATCAACACTTGATGCTCCTTCTTGATTTCTACCTCCACGGCCTTTAGCATTGCGAAGAGCTCGGGAATTGTCTTATCCATCCCTTGCATATTATAGTTCATCATGAAGCTCTTGTAGCTTGGTGGAAGTGATTGGAGAATTCTGTTAATGACGCTATCATCCGGAATATTAACTCCCAGTTGAATCAAGTGATTACAATACCCAGAAATCTTGAGTATATGCTCACTGACAGAACTATTCTCCTCCATCTTGCAGCTATAGAACTTATTGGAGACTTCATATCTCTAAGTCCGGGCATTTGCTTGAAATATTAACTTCAACTCCTAGAACATCTCATATGCCCCATGACATTCAAAACGTCGTTGAAGTCCCGGTTCTAAGCCGTAAAGCATGGCACATTGAACTATCGAGTAGTTATCAGCTTTGCTCTGCCAAATGTTCATAACATCTGGTGTTGCTCCAGCAGCAGGCCTGGCACCCAGCGGTGCTTCCAGGACGTAATTCTTCTGTGCAGCAATGAGGATAATCCTCAAGTTACGGACCCAGTCCGTGTAATTGCTACCATCATCTTTCAACTTTGCTTTCTCAAGGAACGCATTAAAATTCAACGGAACAACAACACGGGCCATTTATCTACAATCATACATAAACAAGCAAGATACTATCAGGTACTAAGTTCATGATAAATTTAGGTTCAATTAATCAAATTACTTAAAGAACTCCCACTTAGATAGACATCCCTCTAATCCTCTAAGTGATTACATGATCCAAATCAACTAAACCATGTCCGATCATCACGTGAGATGGAGTAGTTTCATTGGTGAACATCACTATGTTGATCATATCTACTATATGATTCACGCTCGACCTTTCAGTCTCCGTGTTCCGAGGCCATATCTGTATATGCTTGGCTCGTCAAGTATAACCTGAGTATTCCGCGTGTGCAACTATTTTGCACCCGTTGTATTTGAACGTAGAGCCTATCACACCCGATCATCACGTGGTGTCTCAGCACGAAGAACTTTTGCAATGGTGCATACTCAGGGAGAACACTTCTTGATAATTAGTGAGAGATCATCTTATAATGCTACCGTCAATCAAAGCAAGATAAGATGCATAAAAGATAAACATCACATGCAATCAATATAAGTGATATGATATGGCCATCATCATCTTGTGCTTGTGATCTCCATCTCTGAAGCACCGTCATGATCACCATCGTCACCGGCGCGACACCTTGATCTCCATCGTAGCATCGTTGTCGTCTCGCCAATCTTATGCTTCCACGACTATCGCTACCGCTTAGTGATAAAGTAAAGCATTACAGCGCGATTGCATTGCATACAATAAAGCGACAACCATATGGCTCCTGCCAGTTGCCGATAACTCGGTTACAAAACATGATCATCTCATACAATAAAATTTAGCATCATGTCCTGACCATATCACATCACAACATGCCCTGCAAAAACAAGTTAGACGTCCTCTACTTTGTTGTTGCAAGTTTTACGTGGCTGCTACGGGCTTAAGCAAGAACCAATCTTACCTACGTATCAAAACCACAACGATAGTTTGTCAAGTTGGTGCTATTTTAACCTTCACAAGGACCGGGCGTAGCCACACTCGGTTCAACTAAAGTTGGAGAAACTGTCACCCGCAAGCCACCTATGTGCAAAGCACGTCGGGAGAACCGGTCTCGCGTAAGCGTACGCGTAATGTCAGTCCGGGCCGCTTCGTCCAACAATACCGCCGAACCTAAGTATGACATGCTGGTAAGCAGTATGACTTATATCGCCCACAACTCACTTGTGTTCTACTCGTGCATATAACATCAACATATAAAACCTAGGCTCGGATGCCACTGTTGGGTTTCGTAGTAATTTCAAAAAAATTCCTACACACACGCAAGATCATGGTGATGCATAGCAACGAGAGGGGAGAGTGTGATCTACGTACCCTTGTAGATCGACAACGGAAGCGTTAGGTTGATGTAGTCGTACGTCTCCACGGCCCGACCGATCAAGCACCGAAACTACGGCACCTCCGAGTTCTAGCACACGTTTAGCTCGATGACGATCCTCGGACTCCGATCCAGCAAAGTGTCGGGGAAGAGTTCCGTTAGCACGACGGCGTGGTGACGATATTGATGTACTACCATCGCAGGGCTTCGCCTAAGCACCGCTATAATATTATCGAGGACTATGGTGGAAGGGGGCACCGCACACGGCTAAGAATATGATCACGTGGATCAACTTGTGTCTCAAGGGGTGCCCTCTGCCTCCGTATATAAAGGATCAAAAGGGGGGGCGGCCGGCCATCATAGGGCGCGCCAGGAGGAGTCCTACTCCCTCCAGGAGTAGGATTCCCCCCCTTTCCTAGATGGAATAGGATTCGTTAAGTGGGAAAGAGGAGAGAGAGAAGGAAGGGGGGCGCCGGCCCCCTCTCTCCTTGTCCTGCTCGGACTAGGGGGGAGGGGCGCGCGGCCCAGCCCTGGCCACCTCTCCTCTCTTCCACTAAGGCCCATTAAGGCCCATATACCTCCCGGGGGGTTCCGGTAACCTCCCGGTAATCCGGTAAAATCCTGATTTCACCCGGAACACTTCCGATATCCAAATATAGGCTTCCAATATATCAATATTTATGTCTCAACCATTTCGAGACTCCTCGTCATGTCCGTGATCATATCCGAGACTCCGAACAAACTTCGGTACATCAAAATGCATAAACTCATAATATAACTGTCATCGAAACCATAAGCGTGCGGACCCTACGGGTTCGAGAACAATGTAGACATGACCGAGACACGTCTCCGGTCAATAACCAATAGCGAAACCTGGATGCTCATATTGGCTCCTACATATTCTACGAAGATCTTTTATCGGTCAGACCGCATAACAACATACGTTGTTCCCTTTGTCATCGGTGTGTTACTTGCCCGAGATTCGATCGTCGGTATCCAATACCTAGTTCAATCTCGTTACCGGCAAGTCTCTTTACTCATTCCATAATCCATCATCCCGCAACTAACTCATTAGTCGCAATGCTTGCAAGGCTTTATGTGATGTGCATTACCGAGAGGGCCCAGAGATACCTCTCCGACAATCGGAGTGACAAATCCTAATCTCGAAATACGCCAACCCAACATGTACCTTTGGAGACACCTGTAGAGCACCTTTATAATCACCTAGTTACGTTGTGACGTTTGGTTGCACACAAAGTGTTCCTTCGGTAAATGGGAGTTGCATAATCTCATAGTCATAGGAACATGTATAAGTCATGAAGAAAGCAATAGCAACATACTAAACGATCGGGTGCTAAGCTAATGGAATGGGTCATGTCAATCAGATCATTCACCTAATGATGTGATCCCGTTAATCAAATAGCAACTCTTTGTCCATGGTTAGGAAACATAACCATCTTTGATTAACGAGCTAGTCTAGTAGAGGCATACTAGTGACACTCTTTTTGTCTATGTATTCACACATGTATTATGTTTCCGGTTAATACAATTCTAGCATGAATAATAAACATTTATCATGATATAAGGAAATAAATAATAACTTTATTATTGCCTCTAGGGCATATTTCCTTCAACCACGTGATGATCGGGTGTGATAAGCTCTACGTTCACATACAACGGGTGCAAGTCAATTTTGCACATGCAAAAAACTCGGGTTAACTTGACGAGCCTAGCATATGCAGATATGGCCTCGGAACACTAGAGACTGAAAGGTCGAGCGTGAATCATATAGAAGATATGATCAACATATTGATGTTCACCATTGAAAACTACTCTATCTCACGTGATGATCGGACATGGTTTACTTGATATGGATCACGTGATCACTTAGATGATTAGAGGGATGTCTATCTAAGTGGGAGTTCTTTAATAATTTGATTAACTGAACCTTAATTTATCATGAACTTAGTACCTGATAGTATTTTGCATGTCTATGTTGTTGTAGATAGATGGCCCGTGCTGTTGTTCCGTTGAATTTTAATGCGTTCCTTGAGAAAGCAAAGTTGAAAGATGATGGTAGCAATTACACGGACTGGGTCTGTAACTTGAGGATTATCCTCATTGCTGCGTAGAAGAATTATGTCCTGGAAGCACCGCTAAGTGCCAAACCTGCTGCAGGAGCAACACCAGATGTTATGAACGTCTGGCAAAGCAAAGCTGATGACTACTCGATAGTTCAGTGTGCCATGCTTTACGGCTTAGAACTGGGATTCAACGACGTTTTGAACGTCATGGAGCATATGAGATGTTCCAGTAGTTGAAGTTAATATTTCAAGAAAATGCCCGGATTGAGGGATATGAAGTCTCCAATAAGTTCTACAGCTGCAAGATGGAGGAGAATAGTTCTGTCAGTGAACATATACTCAGAATGTTTGGGTACCATAACCACTTGACTCAACTGGGAGTTAATCTTCCTGTTGATAGTGTCATTGACAGAGTTCTTCAATCACTGCCACCAAGCTACAAGAGCTTCGTGATGAACTATAACATGCAAGGGATGAATAAAACAATTCCCGAGCTCTTCGTGATGCTAAAGGTTGCGGAGGTAGAAATCAAGAAGGAGCATCAAGTGTTGATGGTTAACAAGACCACCAGTTTCAAGAAAAAGGGTAAAGGGAAGAAGAAAGGGAACTTTAAGAAGAACAACAAACAAGTTGCTGCTCAAGAGAAGAAACCCAAGTCTGGACCTAATCCTAAGATTGAGTGCTTCTACTGCAAACAGACTGGTCACTGGAAGCGGAACTGCCCCAAGTATTTGGCGGATAAGAAGGATGGCAAGGTGAACAAAAGTATATGTGATATACATGTTATTGATGTGTACCTTACTAATTCTCGCAGTAGTGCCTGGGTATTTGATACTGATTCTGTTGCTAATATTTGCAACTCGAAACAGGGACTACGGATTAAGCGAAGATTGGCAAAGGACGAGGTGATGATGCGCGTAGGAAATGGTCCCAAAGTCGATGTGATCGCAGTTGGCACGCTACCTCTACATCTACCTTCGGGATTAGTATTAGACCTGAATAATTGTTATTTGGTGCCAATGTTAAGCATGAACATTATATCTGGATCTTATTTGATGTGAGCCGGTTATTTATTTAAATCTAAGAATAATCATTGTTCTATTTATATGAGTAATATCTTTTATGGTCATGCACCCTTAAAGAGTGGTCTATTCTTATTGAATCTCGATAGTGGAGATACACATATTCATAGTATTGAAGCTAAAAGATGCAGATTTGATAATGATAGTGCAACTTATTTGTGGCACTGCCGTTTAGGTCATATTGGTATAAAATGCATGAAGAAACTCCATTCTGATGGACTTTTGGAATCAATTGGTTATGAATCACTTGGTACTTGTGAACCTTGCCTCATGGGCAAGATGACTAAAACGCCGTTCTCCGGAACTATGGAGCGAGCAACAGATTTGTTGGAAATCATACATACTGATGTATGTGGTCCGATGAATATCGAAGCTCGCGGCGGGTATCATTATTTTCTCACCTTCACAGATGATTTGAGCAGATATGGGTATATCGACTTGATGAAACATAAGTCTGAAACATTTGAAAAGTTCAAAGAATTTCAGAGTGAAGTGGAAAATCATCGTAACAAGAAAATAAAGTTTCTACGATCTGATCATGGAGGAGAATATTTGAGTTACGAGTTTGGTCTTTATTTGAAACGATGCATAATAGTTTCGCAACTCACGCCACCCGGAACACCACAGCGTAATGGTGTGTCCGAACGTCGTAATCGTACTTTACTAGATATGGTGCGATCTATGATGTCTCTTACTGATTTACCGCTATCATTTTGGGGTTATGCTTTAGAGACGGCTGCATTCACGTTAAATAGGGCACCATCTAAATCCGTTGAGACGACTCCTTACGAACTGTGGTTTGGCAAGAAACCAAAGTTGTCGTTTCTTGAAGTTTGGGGTTGCGATGCTTATGTGAAAAAGCTTCAACCTGATAAGCTCGAACCCAAATCGGAGAAATGTGTCTTCATAGGATACCCAAAAGAGACAGTTGGGTACACCTTCTATCACAGATCCGAAGGCAAGACTTTTGTTGCTAAGAATGGATCATTTCTAGAGAAGGAGTTTCTCTCGAAAGAAGTGAGTGGGAGGAAAGTAGAACTTGATGATGTAATTGTAGCTGCTCCCTTATTGGAAACTCATCACAGAAACCGATTTCTGTGACACCTACACCAATTAGTGAGGAAGCTAATAATGATGATCATGAAACTTTAGATCAAGTTACTACCGAACCTCGTAGGTCAACCAGAGTAAGATCCGCACCAGAGTGGTACGGATCTCCTGTTCTGGAAGTCATGTTACTAGACAAGGACGAACCTACGAACTACGAGGAAACGATGATGAGCCCAGATTTTGCAAAATGGCTTGAGGCCAAGAAATCTGAGATGGGATCCATGTATGAGAACAAAGTGTGGACTTTGGGTGACTTGCCCGATGATCGGCAAGCCATCGAGAATAAATGGATCTTCAAGAAGAAGACAGACGCTGATGGTAATGTTACTATCTACAAAGCTCGACTTGTTGTGAAAGGTTTTCGACAAGTTCAAGGAGTTGACTACTATGAGACCTTCTCACCCATAGTGATGCTTAAGTCCGTCCAAATCATGTTAGCTATTGGCGCATTTTATGATTATGAAATTTGGCAAATGGATGTAAAGACCGCATTCCTGAATGGATTTCTGGAAGAAGAGTTGTATATGATGCAACCTGAAGGTTTTATCGATCCAAAGGGTGCTAACAAAGTGTGCAAGCTCTAGCAATCCATTTATGGACTAGTGCAAGCCTCTCGGAGTTGGAATAAACGTTTTGATAGTGTGATCAAAGCATATGGTTTTATACAGACTTTTGGAGAAGCCCGTATTTACAAGAAAGTGAGTGGGAGCTCTGTAGCATTTCTAATATTATATGTGGATGACATATTGTTAATTGGAAATGATATAGAATTTCTGGATAGCATAAAAGGATACTTGAATAAGAGTTTTTCGATGAAAGACCTCGGTGAAGCTGCTTACATATTGGGCATCAAAATCTATAGAGATAGATCAAGACGCTTAATTGGACTTTCACAAAGCACATACCTTGACAAAGTTTTGAAGAAGTTCAAAATGGATCAGGCAAAGAAAGGATTCTTGCCTGTGTTACAAGGTGTGAAGTTGAGTAAGACTCAATGCCCGACCACTGCAGAGGATAGAGAGAAAATGAAAGATGTTCCCTATGCTTCAGCCATAGGCTCTATCATGTATGCAATGTTGTGTACCAGACCTAATGTGTGCCTTGCTATTAGTTTAGCAGGGAGGTACCAAATGTTCGGAAGCAACAAATGAAGGAGTCTGGACGAAGGAGTTCATATCCGATCTAGGTGTCATACCTAGTGCATCGGGTCCAATGAAAATCTTTTGACAATACTGGTGCAATTGCCTTGGCAAAGGAATCCAGATTTCACAAGAGAACCAAGCACATCAAGAGATGCTTCAATTCCATCCGCGATCAAGTCCAGGTGGGAGACATAGAAATTTGCAAGATACATACGGATCTGAATGTTGCATACCCGTTGACTAAGCCTCGCTCATGAGCAAAACATGATCAGCACCAAGACTCCATGGGTGTTAGAATTATTACTATGTAATCTAGATTATTGACTCTAGTGCAAGTGGGAGACTGAAGGAAATATGCCCTAGAGGCAATAATAAAGTTATTATCTATTTCCTTATATCATGATAAATGTTTATTATTCATGCTAGAATTGTATTAACCGGAAACATGATACATGTGTGAATACATGGATAAATAGATTGTCACTAGTATGCCTCTACTTGACTAGCTCTTTGATTAAAGATGGTTATGTTTCCTAACCATATACAGGAGTTGTCATTTGATAAATGGGATCACATCATTAGGAGAATGATGTGATTGACTTGACCCATTTCGTCAGCTTAGCACTTGATCGTTTTAGTTTACTGCTATTGCTTTCTTCATGACTTATACATGTTCCTATGACTATGAGATTATGTAACTCCTGATTACCGGAGGAACACTTTGTGTGCTACCAAACGTCACAACGTAACTGGGTGATTATAAAGGTGCTCTACGGGTGTCTCCGATGGTACTTGTTGAGTTGACATAGATCATGATTAGGATTTGTCACTCCGATTATCTGAGAGGTATCTCTACGCCCACTCGGTAATGCACATCACTATAAAGCCTTGCAAGCATTGTAACTAATAAGTTAGTTGCGGGATGATGCATTACAGAACGAGTAAAGAGACTTGCCGGTAACGAATTAAACTAGGTATTGAGATACCGACGATCGAGTCTCGGGCAAGTAACAGACCGATGACAAAGGGAACAACGTATGTTGTTATGCAATTTGACCGATAAAGATCTTCGTAGAATATGTGGGAGCCAATAAGAACATCTAGGTTCCGCTATTGGTTATTGACCGGAGACGTGTCTCGGTCATGTCTACATAGTTCTCGAACCCGTAGGGTCCGCACGCTTAAAGTTCGGTGACGATCGGTATTATGAGTTTTTGTGTTTTGATGTACTGAATGTAGTTCAGAGTCCTGGATATGATCGCAGACATGACGAGGAGTCTCGAAATGGTCGAGATGTAAAGATCGATATATTGGACGACTATATTCGGACACCGGAAGTGTTCCGGGTGATTTCGGAGAAAACCGGAGTGCCGGAGGGTTACCAGAACCCCTGAGGAGAAATAATGGGCCTTATGGGCCTTAGTGGAGAGAGAGGGGGGGCTGGCCTAGGGAGGCCGCGCGCCCTCCCCCTCTGGTCCGAATTGGACTAGGAGAGGGGGGGCGGCGCCCCCTTTCCTTCTCCCTCTCCCCTTCCTTTCCCCCTCCTAGTAGGAGTAGGAAAGAGGGGAGTCCTACTCCTACTAGGAGGAGGACTCCTGGCGCACCATAGAGGGCCGACTGGCCTCTCCCCTTGCTTCTTTATATACGAGGGCAGGGGGCACCTCTAAACACACAAGTTGATCATTGATCCCTTAGCCGTGTGCGGTGCCCCCCTCCACCATAATCCACCTCGATCATATCATAGCGGTGCTTAGGCGAAGCCCTGCGTCGATAGCAACATCATCACCGTTCAACACGCCGTCGTGCTGACGGAACTCTTCCGTGAAGCCCTGCTGGATCGGAGTTCGTGGGACGTCATCGAGCTGAACGTGTGCTGAACTCGGAGGTGTCGTGCGTGCGGTACTTGGGTCGGTCGGATCGTGAAGACGTTCGACTACATCAACCGTGTTCTCATAACGCTTCCGCTTATGGTCTACGAGGGTACGTGGACGATACTCTTTGAAAGAACATGCGGTGCCCCCATGTTTGGTTTTGGTAATTGATGACAATCTCTATGGACTAATGGTTGCCTTGAGTTTGTATATGTTGTGCTTCCAACTTGATTATCTTGTGCAATCAAGTATGTGTGTGTTGGTTTGCACATCATGTACGTGTGTGTCATGCATTGAGCCTTTTGCATCTTGTTCTTTTCTTAGTTGGCTCTTGTGAGAGATTAATGGAATATCCCATTATGGGGGAGTGATGTGCTTTGTGCACCTCACAATCCTATATATGTGTGTACATGAGTAATACCATCTAGTATTGATATTTCAAGATTATCTAGTCGCTATGTGGTATGTCTTCTCATGAGAAATTCAAATTCTATATTGTCCATTAATTATCTCGTGTTGGATCGTTATTTTGCCTCTTGTTTATCTTTAATTGGTATCACATTATGGGGGAGTAATATGCTATGTGTATATTACTAGCCTAGAAAATGTGTACATTTGAGATATTGTCACCTAGAATTGATATTGTAAATTATCTTGTTCCTAGGTGGCATGTTAGCTCTACAAGTTGCAATTTGCTTTTTGTTTGGTGTGAAGATGATGTCGGATATCCTTTTTATCTACCACCGGGAATTATTTCCAAATACTTCTTCTTTTGACAATTGGTACTCACTTATGCGTGGTAGAAATTATTGATCATCTTTACATTGGCCTTTGTTTTTTCTCTTGCCTAGGATTGTGTCAACTCCCATTGTATTCCATACCACTTGTGGATCTTGTTGATTTCTTGAACTTGTCTAGTGTTTTCTAGATATAGTGAAAGTGGTGATCCCACCCCGTGCATTTTGTATTCAAATGCAAATTCTCTATAATGCACTAGTCTTGAGGGAGCCATCCTATTCTCTATAAAACACTCATCATGTGATCCTTATCAAGTGTGTTTGTGGAAGGCAAGCAGTTTCTTTTTGGTGCTTTGTGCCATCCTGAAACTCTGTAGAGGGCTTGGTTTGTTTGAAACCATTCTCTCTTTTGGGAGTTTGACATCTTTCTTTTTGAGTGTATCAATGGATATCTCATTCCTTGATGTATCTTTTATGGATATCCTCCAAGTGATGATTTATTCATTTGGTATCTTTTCTTCGCTTGGTATTTCTTTGTCTTTTGGTCTCGGTTCTTGAAAGTCTTGAGCATGCATATTTACTTCTTGTAGTTTCTTTGGCATGTTTTCTTTCTTTGACCCAATATATAGGGGGGAACTCCACCAAGTCTCAAATTGGATGAGATGTGCATGAAATTCATTTTCATATCTATATGCACATATTTATGTGGAGTTTGTCCTATGTGTTGTTGGTTCTCTAACTCTGTAACACCCTCGATGCGACTATATCTCCCATGTGTCGAGGCACGACTTAGAGGCATAATCACATTGAAGGCATATGTCGCAAGTTAGGCAATCTTCACAACATCCCATGTAATATAAATAATAAAGGGGAGATAACATAGTTGGCTTACACTCGCCACGTCAATCAAGTACATAAATAACATTACATCAACCAAACACTCATGGCCCGACTACGGCGCCAAAATAAAAGATAACCCAACATGCGACACGGTCCCGATCACCCCCAACTAGGCTCCACTACTGATCATCAGGAAAGGAAACATAGTAACGTTGAGAGTCTTCGTCGAACTCCCACTTGAGCTCAAGCGCGTCTCCTGGAGCGGAATCATCAGGCCCTGCATCTGGTGTAATAGTAATCTGTGAGCCACAGGGACTCAGCAATCTCGCACCCTCGCGATCAAGACTATTTAAGCTTATAGGTATGGCAAGGTTAATATGTGGAGCTGCAGCAAGCGACTAGCAAGTATGGTGGCTAACTTATTCGCAAAAGAGAGCAAGAAGAGGAGGCAAAGCGCGAGCGAGAAACTAGAGAACAACCCACGCAAACATTATTCCAACACCATGTCCACTTCCCGGACTCCGCCGAGAAGAGGCCATCACGGTAACACACTCAGTTGATTCATTTTAATTAATTTAAGGTTTAAGTTATCTACAACCGGACATTAACAAATTCCCATCTGCCCATAACCGCGGGCACGGCTTTCGAAAGTTCAAATCCCTGCAGGGGAGTCCCAACTTATCCCATGACAAGCTCTCACGGTCAACGAAGGAATAGACCCCAAGACGTTCCGATCAGACTCGGTATCTCGGTTCTTCAAGACACTTCGACAGGTTAAAACAAGACCAGCAACACCGCCCGAATGTGCCAACAAATCCCGATAGGAGCTGCACATATCTCTTTCTCAGGGCACACTCAGATTGTCCAAACTTCTGGTAGGCCAGCCCAGAGTTGCCCCTAGTAGCCACCGGCGGCTGACGGTTTGGACCAACACTCAGAGGAGCACTGGCCCGGGGGGGTTAAAATAATGATGACCCTTGAGTCTGCAGAACCCAAGGGAAAGAAAAGGCTAGGTGGCAAATGGTAAAACCAAGGTTGGGCATTGCTGGAAAAGCTTTAATCAAGGCGAACTATCAAGGGGTTCCCATTATAACCCAACCGCGTAAGGAACGCAAAATCCGGGAACATAACACCGATATAACGGAAACTAGGGCGGCAAGAGTGGAACAAAACACTAGGCGAGAGGCCGAGCCTTCCACCCTTTACCAAGTATATAGATGTATTAAGATAACAAGATCATGTAATGATATCCCAACAAGTAAATAAATGTTCCAACAAGGAACGACCTTCAATCTTCACCTGTAACTAGCAACGCTATAAGAGGGGCTGAGCGAAGCGGTAACATAGCCAATCAACGGTTTGCTAGGACATGGTGGGTTAGAGGTTTGACATGGCAATTTGGGAGGCTTGAAAGCAAGTGGTAGGCATCGTAGCATTGGCATAGCAAAAGAGCGAGCAAACTAGCATAGCAAAGATAGTAGTGATTTCGAGGGTATGATCATCTTACCTGCACAGTTGTCAGAGTTGACTGGATCCTCGAAAGCAAACTCAACGGGCTCCTCGTTAGCGAACTTGTCTCCCGGCTCAACCCAAACAAGACAAACAAGCAACAAGGACACAATCAACCACGTGCAAGGAACAAACAAAATGATGCAAAGATGATATGCTATGCGGAATGCAATGCGGGATGCAAAATGCAAGATATGACAGGAAATGCATGAACCTGGCCTCAACTTGGGAATCCAAGTGTGCCACTAGAAAGATGAGATGAAATCGCTTGAAAATGATATAAAGAACGCCGGAATCGGAGTTACGGTTTGGAAATGGCAAGCGATTCAAAAATGACACCGGTCTGCGATTTACAGCAAGTAGCCATCTAAATGCAATGAGATGAACATGCTACAGCACCCAAACATGACAAAAAAATACAGGGCAGGGATGCATGCAAGATGCTTAACAAAAGTCTAGAGCTACGGCCAATTCATCCATTAACAGGTTCAAACAAGCATGGCAAAAATGCATATGGCAAACAGATCTCAGACTTAGTGAAATTAACACTTGTCTGGAATTTCAGATCAGGTTGCGCTCTTCGGCGCAACAAAACTACATTCTATAGGACCTGAACATGGCAAAGTAAAGCATTGCATGGAGCTACTCAAAGAGCTTAACAAAAGTCCCTTAGTGACCTTGAGCCAAAAGGGATTAGAAAATACAATTGCAAGCATGTGAACATAGCAAAAACATAATGAGTTTTCAGACTTAGTGAAAACTAACACATGCTGAAACATAACTCAAGTAGGCATGTTTACGAGCTTGATGCACTCACTATGGTGCAAGTCCTAGCAAACTAAGCATACACCCATCAAGAAGGCACAAAATGCAAGCTAGACATGGCAAGAACAATAGCATTGCATGCACGGATCAACTACAACATCATCGGCAAAGTTGCAAACAAGTTGACAATCTGCCCAAATTCACAAAGTAGCAAAATTAGAGCTCGATTGACTCAAGCTAGGGTGCTCCATAAATGCAAACAAAGACATGGATGGATAGAGCGCTACGATATTAACAAAACATCCTTACTGATCATCCTCAAAAGAGGCACGGATCACTAGGAAACAACATGAACATATGGCATCATGAGATAAACAGCTCAAGGACTTAGTGGAATTGCTAAGCCCCTGAAAACAGAATTAACAAGTGCACCACTTTGCAAGATTGTGCTAGTCACCACACACATCACAAAAATACATGGATTGCACCTCTAGAAAGATGGCAAAACCCTTAACAAAACATATGTAGAACATCAGGGCATATCATGCACACAATAATCATGGCAAAAATGACAAAAAGCTAAATGGAGTAGCAGATCTGACAATTATCTCAAGTAGCCCTCTTCTAACAGCATTTCGGGCATCAAGATGAACTCAAATGAAAATGATGCAATGGAATGAAATGATGTACTCTCTGAGATGAACATTTTGATATGCTATATGCATGAATCGGAGCTACAGATGCAAAGTTACGGGGCCGAGAACAGGAGCATATGGATCTGTGATTTCGGGACTTGGACGAAAAAATCACCCCGAGATCTAGGGTTTGACCCGGCGCGGAAATCGAGGCGGGTCAGGGCACTGTTAACCGGCGGTCACCGGCCGGCGATGGAGAAGCCGGAGCTGGGGAGGGGCACCGGCGACGAGGCGCGGGCCCGGAGAGGCGGCGGCCGGCATCGGCGGGCGAGGCGGAGGAGGCGGCGGCCGACGTCGGCGGGCGGCGAGCGCCGGGCGGCGGGGCGAGCGGTTGCGGTGGCCGGGAGGATGGAGAAGGGCGGTGGCGGCGGCGGCGCGCGGGCCGGGAAGGGCCCCGCGCGGGCCTGCGGGCCGGCGAGGTGGCGAAGGCTAGGGTTTCGTCCGGATTTGGAATGGGGGAGGTATAAATAGGCATAGAGGGAGCTAGGAGAGTCCAAATGGGGTGCGGTTTTCAGCCACGCGACCGTGATCGAACGATCTAGATGATGGAGCAGGTTTAGGTGGGTTTTGGGCCAAATTGGAGGGGTGTTGGGCTGCAACACACACGAGGCCTTTTCGGTCCCTCGGTTAACCGTTGGAGTATCAAACGAAGTCCAAATGATACGAAACTTGACAGGCGGTCTAACAGTAGTAAACCAAGGCCGCTTGGCAAGTCTCGGTCCAATCCGTAAATATTTAATCCCCACACACGAAAGAAAGGTAGAAATGACCACCGGAGGAGAATGAAGCGCCGGAATGCAAAACGGACAATGGGGAAAAAGCTCGAATGCATGAGACGAACACGTATGCAAATGCAATGCACATGATGACATGATATGAGATGCATAACAACGACAACAACACACGGAGACAAAGACCCGAACCCGAGGAAATAAATTAACTTAACGCCGGAAACGACAAGAGTTGGAGTACAAATTGGAAAAGTTACATCCGGGGTGTTACAAACTCTTTGGTCCCAATGAGTTTGGATACCATTTTGTTTGTGTTGTTGTTCTAGGAACAAGTGGAGATGCATTGGATGCTTGGCTCACTCACAAGGAAGGTGGTGTCACCATGTGCTTATTGGAGTCAAGCTAGGATGATTAATGAACTACTATCTACCTTTAATTGGCATCTACTACATCCATCCAATGGTATCTCGGTAACAAGTATCATCATCTACTTCATGCACACATTTCTTGCATCAACCTTTCGTAGGTTGTATCATGGCATGTTATCCATTCCATCTTGTGATACTTGTTTCCTTTCTCAAAGCATCTCAACGATGATCGCATGTTGCTAGTTGTGATGTCTTTGATAGTTGTGTAGTAGGAATTCATGTGTATACAATAAGATTGTATCTAGCCATGTGCTATGCTTTCAAGCAAATATCTTATTGGTATATTTATGATTTCCTTGTGGATATCTTGTTCCTCGTGTTGCAACTATTTTGGGTGTACATCCTTCTTTGTAGATATATATCTTCATGATTTCGTCTACCTAGAATCTTATACACTTGAGAAAAGTTGCATATCTAGTTGATATCCTTTCTTTCACGTCCACCTTGTCTTTCTTATGTTATTTATTTGGTGGCTCCGTGAAAGCTTTTGACTTGAGTGCGTGTCTTATCTCGTTGCATCTTGATGCACTCTTGTGTGTGGTGAAGATTATTTTCCTCATGCTTATCTTCACGAGGCTTTTGCCATCTTAATTGGTATCCCTCGTCTTGATGAGGCTTTCATCTTCTATCTTCACCATGGGTTGTCACAAGCATAGGTTCTTAATATGCTTATTAGTAAGCTTGTGAACCCATTTGCTAGTTGTGTGTGGGAATGATAGGCCTTGCACCGTGTGCCTTGTTCTTTCAAGACTTTATTGATGCCTAATGCTCATCCGTATATTAGGCTTCTCAAGTGCATTGCCTTGACTCACACACATTATTTTGGTTGAGCCCATTCTTTAGTTGCCTCTTTTATTACTTGTTGCTCAACCATGTGTGTGTTGCAAGTACTAGGCTTTGTTTCCTATATGCTCACTTGCACTTGTTGTAAGTTTCTATTGATTTTGGGGGAGCTATGATCCTATTTTGTGCACTTTGTATCCAAATACAAATATTCTTATGTGTGCACAAATCATGGGGAGCTTCTCTAGTTTCTTTAGAACACTCCTTTGCTCATTTCATAATATCCTTTATTCATGTGGCTCGTAGGATCTTTGGTCTAGTAGGTTCAATTGATATCCGTTGATTGCTTGCTTCAATTGGTACCTTTTGATTGCTTGATTGCTTGTGTCTCTCTTTGTTATGTCCTTGTGGCATATCATTCCTTTAGCAATCTTGGTGCCTCAATATAGTTGGTCTCCCTCCAAGTATTACCTTTGGATATGTGTATGACATTCCACTCTCTTGTTGAGAAATACACAACTTTTGGAGGAACACCTTTTATATTGGTCTTCTTATCTTTTCACCCATTTTGGCAATCGATGCCAATGGGGGAGAAGTTTCAGAGAGTTTTGTGGATGTTTCAGAGAGTTTTGTGGAGAAGTCTTTAGAGTTTTCTCCTTGCTTTGGTTTTGTTCCTAAGCATTTGCATCTCATACGCATGCTTTATTGGTTGTTGCATTGCATGGTGATGCATAATTCCTTGTATTAAACTCTCTTGAAAATGATTGTCATCAATTACCAAAATGGGGGAGATTGAAAGAACATGCGGTGCCCCCATGTTTGGTTTTGGTAATTGATGACAATCTCTATGGACTAATGGTTGCCTTGAGTTATATTTGAAGGTTTTTGTCCATAGGCTTTTCTTGGAGTACATGTGTTGGTTTCAAGGAGAGTTTGTGTCGACCAAGGTGCTATTCAAGGAATTACCTAAAGATTGGTCTTGTGAGAGGTTGATCAAGACTAAGTCAAAGAGTGAATCAAGTTGACCAACCCACAAAGCGTAGAAGATGTACCGAGAGGGATCAAGTGATCCCATGGTATGGTAAGCATTGTCAATTACGCTTCGCGTACTAACCCATGGTCTTCATGAGGATTCTTTGTGAGGTTAGGTTGCGGTGTGCAAGTTCAAGTGGAGCATCACGAAGAGATCAAATGCTTGAAGCTTGCCGTACTTTGTGGTGACAATGGACTTGTGAAGATGTGCGGAAGAGTGGCTCACCCATAGTGGAGTATGGGGGAGCAATCAACTAGTCTTCATCAAGTCAACCCAATCAAGAAAGGTGGTCCAACTTGAGGGAGTCAAGATCGTCTTCATCTAGCTCAAGTGGACCATGTGAAAGGAGAGTTTGTGTCGACCAAGGTGCTATTCAAGGAATTACCTAAAGATTGGTCTTGTGAGAGGTTGATCAAGACTAAGTCAAAGAGTGAATCAAGTTGACCAACCCACAAAGCGTAGAAGATGTACCGAGAGGGATCAAGTGATCCCATGGTATGGTAAGCATTGTCAATTACGCTTCGTGTACTAACCCATGGTCTTCATGAGGATTCTTTGTGAGGTTAGGTTGCGGTGTGCAAGTTCAAGTGGAGCATCACGAAGAGATCAAATGCTTGAAGCTTGCCGTACTTTGTGGTGACAATGGACTTGTGAAGATGTGCGGAAGAGTGGCTCACCCATAGTGGAGTATGGGGGAGCAATCAACTAGTCTTCATCAAGTCAACCCAATCAAGAAAGGTGGTCCAACTTGAGGGAGTCAAGATCGTCTTCATCTAGCTCAAGTGGACCATGTGCAAGGCAAAGGTTTGCCCTTGATAAGTTTTCTATTTTACCGGTCTCATGATGGTAGTTGGGAGACTGGATTATAGGATCGATTGCCGTACTATCAAGGGGGGCTCTCGATGAGTAGCTTGATCATATCGTTCGCTGAGAGCTCAAACCATTGCATCCTTGCATCATCTTTCTTGGTTCTTGTTTGGTTCTCTTTGAGAGTCTTAGAGCTTTTTGTCATCTTGATGACAAGCTTAAGTTCATCGAAAACGGAGTTCGCTTGCATACTCTATGATGTTTTCGTTGTTGGAGGTTTTGCCGGTTCTTCTCGGTTGGAGGTTTCACTCCTCTATTTGTTGGCATACCTCCCCTGCCTCTTCTTACTATAACCAGTCGCTGTTTTGATGCTACTCGTCGTCTTATTTCCAACAAGCTTGAGTTTGCTCAATTTGGAGCTCATATGCAGAAGTTATGGCAGTTCTTATTCTCTTGAGTGTGGTTTTGTCAGGGTCCGCGTTGGAAAGGTTTGGGTGGATTCATCACGTACACGTCTCCTTCTTTTCCCCTCCTTCTTTCTTGGAGCTTCCTCCGTTTTCTTGCCTCCCTTGTGTGGCTGCCGTTGTTGGTTGCGGTAGTACTGCTCCCAGGAAAGCGGTAGTACCGTAGGCATCAGCGGTAGTACCATGCAGTGGTACGGTAGTACCGCAGGTGCCCACGATAGTACCGCTCCCCTGGAGCCGCACTACCGCTGCCCACCAGGCTAGTGCCTCCCCTTTGCGGTAGTAGGAGCGGATGTAATTTTCTACATCCGCACCTACCGCGGTAGTACTACTTTCGCCGTGCGGTAGTACCGCGCTATGCGGTCAGGCAGTAGTACCGCTCCTCGACAGTACTACCGTGTCGGGTTTTTACTACTTCTGTTTCTTTGCGGAAGTAGGCACGGAAGTTTCCCTTTTCCCCTGGCTGGGACTTTTGCCTCGCGGTAGTACCGCATGGGGGACGCGGTAGTACTGCGCGTGCGGAAGTTCCGCCCCCAGCTCCTGTGCGTCTGTTTATCGGTTCTGTGCTGGGGTTGCGGCAGTACCGTGGGTCGGTACGGTAGTACCGCACAGCCGTGCGGTAGTACCGCTTGGATGCAAGCAGTAGTACCGCGCGGCCTTGCAGTAGTACCGCTGGCCAGGCGCGGTAGTATCGCTGGCCGCGGGCTGGTTGGTGGGTAACGGTTGGATTTTTTCCCACCTATAAAAGGGGGTCTTCTTCCCCAATGAACCTTATCCTTTTAGCTCGTGTTCTTCCCCCATTGTTGACCTTCTTCGAGCTTTCTAACTCTCAATCCCTCCAATGCTTCTTGCTAATTCTTGAGGGAAAAGAGAGAGGAGATCTAGATCCACGTTTCCACCAATCACTTTCTCGTCTTTGTGAGGGGAACCCCTTGGATCTAGATCTTGGAGTTCTTGGTGTTCTCCTTCTTGTTCTTCCTCTCATTTTCCTCCCTAGCACTAGTTGCTTCCGTGGGATTTGAGCGAGAAGGACTTGGCCACTCTGTGTGCCCTTGCCATTGCATTTGGTGCATCGGTTTGAGTTCTCCATGGTGATACGTGGAAGTTTCAAGTTGAGAAGCTTATTGCTCTTGGGTGCTTGGTATCCTTGAGCTTGTTCCTCTTGGGTGCTTGGGCGCCCTAGACGGTTGGTGGTGTTCGGAGCTCAATCATTGTGGTGTAAAGCTCCGGGCAAGCTTCGGGGTCTCCAATTAGGTTGTGGAGATCGCCCCGAGCAATTTGACGGGTACCGGCGACCGCCCCCAAGGGTTGCCAAAGTGTACGGGTTCGGTGACCGCCCCCAAGGGTTGCCATTTGTACGGGTTCGGTGACCGCCCTCAAGGGTCCCTTAGTGGAATCACGACATCTTGCATTGTGCGAGGGCGTGAGGAGATCACGGTGGCCCTAGTGGCTTCTTGGGGAGCATTGTGCCTCCACACCGCTCCAAACGAAGATTAGCATCCGCAAGGGTGTGAACTTCGGGATACATCATCATCTCCGCGTGCCTCGGTTATCTCTTACCCGAGCCCTTTACTTATGCACTTTACTTTGTAATAGCCATATTGTTTCTTGTCATATATCTTGCTATCACCTAAGTAGTTTATCTTGCTTAGCATAAGTTGTTGGTGCACATAGGTGAGCCTAGTTGTTTTAGGTTTTATGCTTGGCAAATTAACCGCTAGGTTTATTCCGCATTTGTTCAAGCCTAAATCGTAATTATTTTAAATCACCTATTCACCCCTCCCTCTAGGCGACATCCACGATCTTTCACTCTTCCCTCTCGTTGCTATGCATCACCATGATCTTGCGTGTGCGTAGGATTTTTTTTGAAATTATTACGTTTCCCAACAGATCAGGAATTGGTTTCAGTTGAAAATCCGACGATCTGGCCTAATTCTCCAACACACCTTTCGTTTCGCCGAACCAATGCCCATCAACCACGGCGTTCCAGAATTTCTAACTTGCCTTGTGTGATTGACCATCCAATAACCTGTCCGGGTCTTCTCAAGTTCAGCTCGAGAATTCTTCTTTGCTCATAAAGAAAAAGATCTCCATTGCCAAAAAAATGTCTGCAAGCACATTCCATCTCATGCACCTCATTAAGTTCTTCTATTTTTCTTTCACAAATCTTCGGAAAACTTTTTTCTCCTTATGATCAGAAGGTTCCTCCATGAAAGGATACTTGTTGAAATCCATCATGGCAGTATTTGCCTCACAATTGCTCTTGAACCATGCTTCAAGCTCCCTCTTGATACCAAGTTGTCGCTCCGCTACAATGTTCTCATGATGTACCACCAAACTCATAGATGCAATGTCACAACACTTCTCATATGCTTTCTTCATCATCTTCGGGGTCCCGTTTTCCATGCTACATGAAATGGAACAAACCAAAACTCAACTCAAACCAGAACTCAATACAAACACAAAGCATAACTTATTTATAATGACCTAGGTTACATAATGTTTTCATTGGTTCAAATGACATAGGATACATAAATGATAAGGGTACATGCCATTACAGTCCAAATGACACTACATCATCATGTGTTTCAACCCCCTCTATTAGTCCATCAACAACACATCTGTGTCGTATGGCCCCGGGTTGCAACAAATGACATCATTTCTTTCACGGACCCAAGCCCAACGAGATGCCCGACTAGGTATCGCTGATGATGGTTGCCTAACTAGCCAGTCAATGATTTGGCCAGGGTTGTTAAAGTCCATCTCATTCACTTCATCCCTTGTGCCACACAATGCATTTTGCCTTGCAAAAGTGCGTCTATGAATTTTCTCTTCCTTCTTGAGATTGCTTATATTTTTCTCTTTAGCTTGGTATAACTTAACTTTGTCATCGTCGCACTTCGACACATAATATTTGAAAAATCTCTACAAGCCGCATTCAATGTATCGGCGACTTTGACCCACAAGTCCATCTTTTCCTCAATGATTGCACGTTCACGCTTCACCGCCGCCTCCGCAGAAGTCTCAACAAAGATGACCGATCCCATCCTACAAGTCGAGAGATTACTATAACGGTCATCCAAGGCAAAAATCCTAACCGTCTCTTGCCAAAAACTATAACCCTAGTGATGAGGACATGACTACCATAGTTACACCCATATCCCCTGTTGTTTTACCTCTTGGAGCAGTTGCTAGAGCTCAGATACGCCAATTAAATTATCAGGTACTTTCGTTTCTTGGTAATGTTTCTAGTGTTCATGAGAATATGATGCTGCCTAACTTAGATACATTTGTGTTGCTTGCAATTGAAGGGCCTAGCACGGACAAGAAGGATGAGCATTGGAGCATGGTCAAGCACGGAGATGAAGGTGCATGCAAAGAGAACAAGAACGGAGGTTCAAGTGGAGATTTCCGGACTTTGAAGCCACCATGATGACATACAAGAAGATGGACGAAATATACAAGATGGCCTTTCATAAATTTCCTCCATAGCTTATTATTGGTGTTGCGCCACCTTATTTTGGGCCAGGCCCATGTAATCTATTTTTAGAGTCCATATTATAGGGGAAAGGACTTAGGAGGTGTTATAGTCCCACCTTGCCAAGGATAGACAAAATCCCCTCTCTTTTCCCTATATATATAGCCCTTAAGGCTTCGCTTAGACTTGGGATTTGTTTAGTTAAAAGTTAGCAATTGCAACTTCGTGTACTTCGTTTGTGTCCAACGACCAGACCAAGACCGCTTACGGATCCCCACCAGTATCAATACCTCATATATATTTGCAATATTCAGATTGCTTTATCATATTCTTGCTCGTTCTTCGATTGCTTGCAGGAATAGACCTTCGTGGTCAGGTTGACCGTGCTTCCGGCATCGTCAGTAACCTCAGGAGATTGGTTTAGCGATTGCTAAGGCGCAACGTCGTGCACGTTTGTAGTCGGATCGTCAAAGTCGTCTCCACCAAATCGATAGTTATCATCTCATTGAAAGATCGGGATCTTAGCCTCTATCACCTAGGACTAGATCGAGCTACAATTCAAGAGGTAACTACTATAACGTTTGTGATATAGCCATTTACTGAAGCATAACCTTAACCCTAACCCTAACCTTAACCCTAACCATATCATTAAACCTAACCCTAACAAAACCCTAAATGATATTTCTTACTACCCAAACAATGCTAGTGACACAATACATTGCCAAAGCACAAACATTACCCTAAATACTAATATACATTGATTTCACCACAACAAAATCATGGACTAGGGTTTCCAACAAAATGAGCAAAATGCATGATTTGAACCAACCAAATGAAGGGGGGATGGGAGAGGTACCTTGAGTGATGCAAATGCCCGCGATCCACCGGACAAATCTCAAGCAATGGAGGGGGATCTAGTGGGTGCTTGGGTGGGGGAGAAGAGGGGAGAGAGCTTGAGCTTGAAAGAGGAATGGGTGAATGAGTGAGTGGGGAAGCAACACAACCCCAGTCCTCACAACCTTATCCAGGACCCTACCGCCAGACATCCCGACGGTATATTGCAATAGCCTGGCGGTAGGTCCCTTCATTATGTGTCCACGGCCGTTGCCTGGCAAACGACGTCAAGAAACCTACCGCCAGAAAGGGCGATGGTAGCATGTAGAACACTACCGCCAGGTCCTCTAGCGGTAGTAAAAGAGTTAAATCTCGAAATTTCTCGAGACCATACACAAAAAGGTCAAACATCTGGAAGGCATATTGGAGGCGCGGAGATGCTTTTATAGGTTACAAAACAGAGCTCGGGACGGACCCGTTTTCGGCTTTGAACCCAGCCAAAAGGACCCCACCGGCCAGCGCCCCGTTCTGACCCCATCTCGTCCCCACTTCCACCCCCACCACTCCCACCATTTTCTCCGCCCCGCGTCACCTCCTCGCATCGTCGTCCTCCTCGCCACGGCGCGCCTCCTCTGGCTTTCCCGGAACCCTAGCCCCTTCGGTCCCGTCCATGAGATTTTCCCCGCCGGGCGTGCGGAGGCAACGGGTTCGCGCGCGTGCTGTCGCCTTAGTGCCCCCACCCCACCTCGCGCCCCGGACCCGGTCGTCGGCCGCCCCTCGACTTCGGCGATGTTCGAGGGCCACGTATGATCTCGATCTCTCTCCCTGTCCCGCTTCCCTCGTTTCTCTTCCGTCTTCGATTAGGACGAGGTTACGCACCATGCATGATCGAGCGGCAATTGGGTGCGTGCGTGTGCGTGCGTGCGTGTGTGTGTGTGTGTGTGTGTGTGGATTCCCACTGCAGCGGTGGTCATGTGCGATCGCGCTGCAGGTTTCGAGTAGTCGGACGCTGCGCAGTTGGTGCGGAACTATGGGGATTTCGGGTTGGTCTTGATGGGTTGCACGTTGTGTCCTTGGTGATCGGGACAGAGTTTGCGGTGACGGGGCAGGGGGGCCATATTTTTCCAAAAAATATTTCGTAGTTTTTGTCTGCTTAAGTTCCCATGGTGGAGATGCATTGCACTTATGTTGAACAAATCGATCGGATTGTCAGTTTGCCTGGCGCATTGTATCTCAAGTTATGGATGAAGAGTTTATAGTTATGGATTGATCGTACAACAGGGTGTTACATATGCTTAGCCTGTCTGTAATAAGTATAGTCACGAGTGTCACTTGAGCACCAGTACTTTTGTGGTCAAAGCTATGTTCTGGGCAATCATATTCTAAGTCTGCAACCATTCATTCTCCAAGGTTGCTCAGTGTCTTGACTTCTGCAACACTATGATATATAGTAGTAAACTAATAAACATTAGCAGTGCCAGTAAGAAAGTTATGCGGTGCTACAACCAGTTCTTGTCATGATCATCAGTTCTGCGAACCAGGCTAAATGGTTACAGACAATGGATAATATTCAATAAGGGAGAGAAAAATAACATACCAGCAATTTTAACCTGTCACATTGATGAGTGTCAGGACGTCCTGCTGATTCTGGAAATAGTCCACAGCTATTTGAAGCCCACCTGGCATATGTCGTAATTAATGAGATATATTGATGAATACAATCTTATTAAGTCCTTGCATAATTTTGTAACATTCCAAGTTTTTATCTGCCCTTTTGACGTATGACAAATATGCAAAGTAGCAGATTAGCACAACCATATCAATCCTGAATTTCTAAACCATTACTATTTTCTTATTCACTGAGTTTCATCCTTATATTAGTACTTAAAATTCTGAGGCATGAAGGAATTATATATTTTTAATTGCAGGTGCTGTTTTTGCTTCGCAAATATTTGGGTGAATATGTTGAAGGACTTTCTGTTGAAGCGCTTAGAATAAGTGTGTGGAAAGGTATATTTTTCTGACCATCTTTTTTGTTGTCTTTACCATCATCACTTGCTTGAATGAACTGCAGTTCTGATGTCTTTTGACTATTTCTTAGAATCTTACGTATGATGTTAGTTTTACCTTACTTACCGAATTCTCTGGTAGTGGCTTCGTATTCAGATCTAGATTGTTTGAGCTAGATTGGGGCTTGAATTCGCTCAGTTTGTTCGCCGAATTACGAACTCAAACAAACCTGATCAGAGCACAGCCACTGGCCAGTCTACACACAAATTGGGAGAGAAGTGACGTCTAACAGAGTTCTACGGTTGTACCTATGATGAGGGCCTATCGTGAGGGAAAGCTAACAGTAGCTTGACACTGGCGTCCAACGCCTGCCATGTCACGATGGGAACCTTACAGGGTCAGCTGGTGCGACCTGGCTGCATGCTTGGAGGACAGTCTCCTCCCCTCTGTGTGCCCGTGGGCTATCCTACACCAGGTGCACAAGTGGATACGTGTTCGGAGAGCTCTGCCATGGTGGATCTGGGGAGATGTTGGAGCAATACGAGTAGCTCTTTGAGGAATATGAGAGAAAGATGAGCAGCTCATGGAAAAGATGGCCTCCTGGGAAGCTGTGAGCAATGGTTTTTGGAGGCAGCATTAAGCTTTCGTGGATGTGTGAGGCACACATTTGGACTTTTGAGCATCAGTTTGGAATTTGTGATGTTTCAGTGGCTATTTCCTTCCTAATCATTTTGGAATTTGTTCCTGTAATCAATCTGCAGAACATGATGGGTCATGTGCTTTGCATTTTACCTGTCCAGTCCATAAAAAGTAAACCTTCTTTGCATTGGGGCAATTAGCAGCAGAAAAAAAGGGCAGCCCGGTGCACGTAGCTCCCGCTTCCCAGGGTCTGAGGAAGGGTCCGACCACTTTGGGGTCTTCTGTATGCAGCCTTCCCGGACTCGTACCCGTGACCTCATGGTCACAAGGCAACAGCTTGACCGCTGCTCCAAGGGTCCCCTTTGGCAATTAGCAACAGAAATGATGGAAAATTTAATCAACTAAATACACAAACATAGATTTACACATTGGGAACAATGATTGCTACTTGGAGTTTGCGAATCAGATTCATTGACATGAATCAGTCATCAGATTAACGAACCAGAAATGTATACCCCCCATCAAACTTGATTCACAAGTGGTGAATCGCGAACTGAATGAACAGCAGATCTTGCAACTATGATTCTTACATTGTACTTATAACCGTTGCAGTTGTGCTAATGCTTAAAATAACACCTATTCTTGTAATGCCAGTTGTATGTGATATCCTAGCACATCATCCTAAGGAGTAGTTTGTTATTGCAGTGCTAGGGCTCAGTAATCATAGAGAAAGCCGACTTCTTGTAAAGTATATCTCTTACATCTCCCAAGTGGAAAGCTGACAATCATTTAGCATGAAAAATACTAAAATAGCATGTGCAAGTGTTTTTGGGAAGCCATTGCAATGCCAAAATTACAGCCTAAGTCTAATTGAACAAAACAGTTGATAAAGTCAAGAGGCTGATGCTTCCCTACTCTGTTCAAAGAACACCCCACAAACACAACTTTCTGTGAACTAGGTATTTGCCAGTGCGTTGCTACGGGGTATAAATATTCTAGTCCATTAGCCCATAATTCTGTATTATATGATTGTGTAAATCAATATTTATCAAATTCTGTCATGTTTTTTAATCACTTATTGACTTGCCAAAGAAAATATAGTTTATTTGGTAAGTCAATAAAAGATGAGACAATTAAAGCGGTTTTCAAGGAATGATCATCAGAAAAAATATGGAATGTTGGACGAAGCACCCCGCCTGGCAGGAAAAGGAACACTATTCTTTTTTTAATTTAATAATAAAACAATGCCCATGTGTTGCAAAGGGATATAAATATTATAGTACGTTAGCTTGTGATTTACCTGCCCATATTAATGTGATTGTGTAAATAACTGTTTATCAAATCCTACCCGTGATTTACCTCATGTTCTGGTGAGAAGTTTGGTAACTAAATTAAAGTGGAATTGGTTCAGAAGGTAAGTACATTAAGGTGATTGATTGTCATATGGGCAAGGTTGGATGAAGAAGTGGTGGGAATAAAGGTGAAACGGGAACCTTACATTCTCTTTAAGTAGTAGAGAAATAATAGGACAATGCCCGTGTGTTGCAATGGGATATACATATTCTAGTACCTTAACTTGCGATTACCTGCCTATATTAATGTGATTGCGTAAATAAATGTTTATCAAATCCTGTCCGTGATTTACCTTATGTTTTGATGAGAAGTTTGATAAGTAAATTAAAGTGGAATTGGTTCAGAAGGTAAGTAAATTAAGGTGATTGATTATCATATGGGGAAGGTTGGACGAGGAGGTGGTGGGAAGAAAGGTGAAATGGGAACCTTACATTCTTTTTAAGAAGTAGAGATATGCCTTCCAAAGCTTTGCTTTTGGCATCTGGATGTAAACAGTCGCTGAGGCAGTGCGACCAACCATTGGTAGCTCGTAGGTGTTGCAAAGCAGCACCCGTGTGAGCCCTTTGCTTTTCAGTCTAGTGTAGCTGGCCTTTGAGAGGTGTTGCATGCAGTTTATGCTGACACAATGTGATCAAGCTGCAACAGTTTGGCACATCAGAATCTGTAGGGGGTGCAATCACCATTTAATGACAATATTTGTGGTGTACATGATCCACGGTGCATGGTATCCTGCTTCAGAAATGCACAGTTGCCTGTAGCTTTCTACTATGGACACATGACATATAAGTTATCTTGTAGTTCATTATGCTATCATTTGTGTTGGAAATTTCAGCACATAACTGTGCCGTTGCACTACTGCTCTATGCATTGCTGTATTTACTCTGCTTGGATTTCTCTTTGAATAGGCGATGTCGTCCTTAAAGACTTGAAACTGAAGGCTGAAGCACTCAATTCTCTTCAGCTTCCAGTAACAGTGAAAGCTGGGTTTGTTGGCACCATAACATTGAAGGTATGTCTCTTGTTCCTTTTTGTTTATGAACTTGATTATTTTTGGGTAGAATGTTGTAGCACATTCGTACATTACATTACACATCTAATGTTTTCTTAAGCTATTGTGTCACAGTATTGTTACTCGAGCGTATCATATATTTTAGCACCTTATATATATTGGATAACTTGGCTCTTCAACAAAACCGTTTTTACTCCCCGCAAAAAATATGTTTATGAAATGTAAAATTATCTTCCGTGTCTGTCTAAGGTCAGAATGTATTATAGCAATCTCCCTGCTCATTCTCTCGAATGCATCACACCTAGCTAGTTGCTTAGTGTTTGACTAGTTCTACAGTCAGCAACTTTTTGTACTCCGTCCAGGTGCATAGGGCGCCTAAGGAAGGGCAGCGCAATCTAGGTGCGTGTAGATTGGACGCCGTGAAATTCTCAAACCATGAAGAAAGCCAATCATCACGCGATTCTCTCCCTATAGTTAATCTCATATTAATTGCTGTGATGGTTGGACACCTATGTACTGGCTCACCACCCGTTTCTCCCTATTCTTCCAATCCTCTATGCATGCATGCAACAAGAATTAAATGCTAGAGGCAGATGATTGTCTTGTACGTGGAAAGGGGGGAGAGGGAAACTGAAAACGCTTCGTGTGGTGAGGAATGCATGTGAGCAATTAGTGCTAACAAACAAAAGGCGACTAATATATCTGGAATATTTGATTTTCGTAGGGCACCCTATGCACCTGGGCGGAGGGAGTGCATAGTTGAAATGTGTCCAAGAACTTGATGAAGTATATGTGGATTGCTCAACCTTCTCCATTAGTTTAGACTTTTGGTTCTACTGCTGGTGCATGAAACTAAATATGTATCAGAGCCAAGAGGTCTTGGGTTCAAGTCTTGGCTTTCGCAAATAATATAAAGAAATTGCTTGCCCTCTTTTTGTCCATGTTTAGGCCTTATCTAGCCACATGTGAGATGGAGTGTTGAATTATATGCAGATTGTCCAACCTTCTCCATTAGTTGGACTTTTGGTTCTACTGGTTGGTGCATGAATCTTAATAAAATAAGTACTCCCTCTGTTCTGTTTTTGTTATTGCCATTTGTATACCTGATTTGTACTACCGTAGTTCTTCCTCCGCAACAAGAAAAACGGGACAGAGGGAGTATATTTCTTTGGCATGAAGGTGCAGTGGCTGAGTGGTTGCTACAGGCTTTCAACTTATCAGTTGTGCAAACCGCTGTGCTAGGGTGTTTGTGTTCCATGTGTTGTGTGTATCGTCTGATCTTCAATCATAGCTCTTGTTGCCCAACTATGGAGCATCTCCTGTCATATGTCTCAGTTGTTCATGCAAAATGTGATTTCTGATAGGTTCCATGGAAAAGCTTGGGTAAAGAACCAGTTATTGTTCTTATTGATCGTCTATTCATTCTTGCTCATCCTGCTCCTGATGGGCAAACTCTGAAGGTATTTTAAATTATATTGGCTGCAACCTTTTTATGCATGTCATTTTCTCATTGTTCCTTTATCTGAGTATATATTTGTGGTGGTTCTCTTTCTTTCATTAGGAAGAAGACAGAGAAAAGCTTTTTGAAGCCAAGCTTCAGCAGATTGAGGTTTGTTTCATTTTTCAACTTGCTAGTTCTCTTCTCCCGACACTCAAGACAATTATCTGTCAATTATACACCTGTACTCATATAAAGTTAACAAGGCAGTTCAAGACATGCTCCAGTTTCTCTTAGTTAAGATTTGAATTTTTTGCCTAAGTAAGAATGTGTGCTACCAGGCCTCTCATCTGATTTAGGTTGCCTATCTGTAGGATTTGGTCATGGTGATACGCTCCTAGTTTCTAATTTATGTCTTTATTAAGTTGTAGGGTATGTCTTTGCCATCTTCAGTTCCATGTGTATGTTACTTTCGATTTTATTCCATTCAATAAGACCGTAATGCTCCCGAGGAAAAAATGCCATAACGAGCACCCGTCCGTAGTTGTAGAACAGGAGAACCAGAATTAGCTGTGAAGTACATATTATTGAGACCAGAATTATAGGGTCAATATTTGGAGATCATAGTTTTAGACAAACAAGAATATGTTAATAAATGCAATCTCATGTAATCAACATGGATGGAGGAAACAAATTGCACGGATATAGTGTATCTGTGTGGTTGTGGATGTTGCAATACTTGCTTTTAGTTGTGTTTTGTTTTTGGGAGTTGCTATATGTTTGTCGGATCACCTTTTTTTGAGCATGGATGCACCCAAGCTTCTAAGGCCTTGTACAATGCAGATGCCAGTCCGCCGGTGCTAGTTGTGCTGCTTCTCGGTAATTTTGTTGCTCCACAACGTAGAGTGCTTGGTGTGGGGTGCTAGCTGTGCTCTTCTTTTCCCTCCGCCGATGGATGCACTGATTTGAAGGGAGCAGTTATTATGCAAGCACCGGGCTGGCACCGAAGCAAAAGTTTGCTTCCGCCTCCTTTCTAAGCACCCGTGTAATCCAGTCTCAAGGAAAAAAACCAGGTTTTTTTCTCAGGCAGCTGTCTAAGCACCTGCCGTTGTACAGGGCCTAAGGAAACTTGGTCCCCCGCCAATCCCCTTGAAAGCACACCATAATCCTTTAAGTTGTGGCCTATTGAAACTAATCCCAGGTTATGGTGAATCGAGGTCCGCGAGCTGGCAACCATGAGCCAACTATCAACTATGCTACTTACCCAGTGATGAGATAATGGGAACTGTTCCGGATCGAAAAAATTGGTTTTGAAGCAACATACATTATGTGAACTTATTGATGTTTTTCTTTCATTTTCTCTGCTGGTTTCTTGCATTCACGCATTTTTTGGACAATTTTTCTGCTGGTTTCTTGCATTCCTAAAGATTATAGCATAATAAGCTTCATGCGAGCAATTCAAATTCTAATGGATTTATCCGCAGGCTGCAGAGACAGCAACTCTTGAAGCGACAAGTAGGAGCTCAAAAGGAGGACCTGTAAGATCTCTTGTGCTTTTAACATGTCTGTTACTTTTATGTTTATTGAATCGGGAGATGGGTACCTACAGACAGCAGCCTCGCTTCCTGTCTTGTTTCCTGCGTGAGTGTGTGTCTCAGATGTAGCGGCTCACACGGGAGAAGGGAAGAGGGGCTCCTCTTCTAGGTCAGCACCTCTCATGGGCTTGGGCCCAAGAGACAGATCTTGATGGGCTAGGGCCCATACCGGTTCAACACCCCCCTCAAGATGGGTGGTAGATATCTATCATCCCCATCTTGTCACACGCCAAGTTACAGTCCTTTGTTCCCAGTCCCTTTGTCAAGCAATCTGCAAACTGCTGCCCAGAGCTGACATGAGTAAGGCTGATGATCCCAGCATCTAGTTTCTCTTTAATGAAGAAGCGATCAATTTCCACATGCTTCGTCCTATCATGTTGAACTGGGTTATTAGCAATGGCTATAGCTGACTGATTGTCACACCACACTCTTAGGGGTCCCTTCCTCAAAAGTTTCAACTCGCATAGTAGGTGCTTCACCCAGAGCATATCACACAACCCTTGAGATAATGCTCTATATTCAGCTTCTGCTGTTGATCTAGACACAACAGTCTGTTTCTTGCTTCTCCATGACACCAAATTTCCTCCCACAAACACACAGTAGCCTGAAGTTGATCGTCTATCATCTTGACAGCTAGCCCAATCAGAGTCACTATAGCCATCCACCTCAAGATGTCCACTCTTCGCAAACCACAACCCTTTACCCGGAGTCCCCTTCAAGTATCTCAGGATTCTGTGAACAATATTAAGATGCCCACTCCTTGGTTCATGCATGTATCTGCTCACCACCCCCACGGCATACGTAATGTCAGGCCTGGTATGACACAAGTACAATAACCTTCCAACCAGCTTCTGATAATCTTCCTTATTCACTAGCTCACCTGATTGTGCTGTTATTTGATGATTTTGTTCAATCGGAGTAGGGGCTGCACGACATCCCATCATGCCCATGTCACTCAAAAGATCCAAGGTGTATTTTCGTTGGCACAAAGATATTCCCTTCTCTGTCCGAGCCACTTCTATGCCAAGGAAGTACTTTAGATTTCCCAAGTCTTTTACCTCAAACTCCTTGCTCAGACACCCCTTCACTCTCTTTATTTCCTCCTCATCATCTCCGGTGATGATGATATCATCAACATACACTGCAACAATGGTGATCTTCTTATCAATGTGTCTATAAAACACCGTGTGATCACCATTACATTGGCCATACCCCATATTCCAAACAGCTCGTCTGAACCTATCAAACCATGCCCTCGGCGATTGCTTCAGACCATACAAGGATTTCTTCAGCCTGCATACCTTCCCCGTAGTCTGTTCTGTGCCAAAACCAGGCGGTATCTCCATGTATACCTCTTCTTTCAAGTCACCATGTAAGAAGGCATTCTTGACATCTAACTGGTGCAATTTCCACCCAAAGTTTGCAGCACACGAGACCAATACCCGTACCGTGTTCATCTTTGCAACTGGAGCAAATGTCTCATCATAGTCAATTCCATAAGTTTGACTATATCCTCTGGCGACCAATCTAGCCTTATACCGTTCCACCTTGCCCTCAGGATTCTGCTTCACAGTAAAAATCCACTTGCAACTCACTGCTTTCTTTCCTGCCGGCAATGTGGTTAGCACCCATGTCTTGTTTTTTTTCAATGCTTCTAACTCCTCTATCATCGATTCACGCCACTTCGGATCTTGCTTTGCAGCCTTCCAATCCTTAGGGATAGACACAGTTTGCAGAGAGGCAACAAACGCCTTATATGAAGGTGACAAAGCCTTGTAAGACACAAAATTGCCAATATCAAGGTCATCACAAGCATCGTCCTTTGGCAGAGCCTTCCTTGCTACCTCACCCTTCCTTGCCGCTTCACGTGTAGGTTTTCGCAACGCAATGGGCAGCTCCACTGTGTCAGATGAGCTTGCCTCACTGCCTTGCTGCTCCCCCTGCACTCTTGCCTCACTGCCTTGCTGCTCCCCCTGCACTCTTGCCTCCCTGCCTTGCTGCTCCCCCTGCACTTGTGGTTGCCGTTGAGAGTACACCAGGGTATTCGTCTGCCATCGATCCCGAACAGGAACCTGGAGAGCACCAATCTTAAGTGTATCGACAGTTGGCTCGACATGAGCGTGCACATCATCATCAGTGATGGTACTAACCGGAATTGTACCCACTATTGGTTGAACTTGAGCGTGCACATCATTATCAGCGTTAATGTCCACAGAATCCCCGTGAGTATGAGACACATCCTTCTCCCCCTCTTGACCATCATGCACAGGG